>NW_028138941.1:0-221725 GCF_964270905.1 Leucopleurus acutus
CCCTGAAGCCTTCCCCTCAGCCGTCCCCTAATCCTAACCCGTACGCTCACACTAACCCGCGCCCTCACACGTATTCTCCCCCTAAAGCGTTGTCGTACCCTCACCTGGACCCTAAACCGATCCCATCCCCTAAACCTAACCCTAGCCCGAACCCTAACCCTTCCCCGAAGCCTTCCCCTCACCCGTTCCCTAAATCTAACCCATACGCTCACACTAACCCGCGCCCTCACATGTACACTCCCCCTAAATCGTTGTCGTACCCTCACCTGGACCCTAAACCGTCCCCGTCCCCTAAACCTAACCCTAGCCCGAACCCTAACCGTAACTCTTACCCGAAGCCTTCCCCTCACCCGTCCCCTAATCCTAACCCGTACGCTCACACTAACCCATGCCCTCACACGTACGCTCCCCCTAAAGCATTGTCGTACCCTCACCTGGACCCTAAACCTTCCCCGTCCCCTATCGCTAACCCTAGCCCGAAACCTAACCCTAACCCTTCCCCGAAGCCTTCCCCTCACCTGTCCCCTAATCCTAACCCGTACGCTCACACTAACCTGAGACCTCACACGTACACTCCCCCTAAATCGTTGTCGTACCCTCACCTGGACCCTAAGCCGTCGCCGTCCTCTAAACCTAACCCTAGCCCGAACCCTAACACTTCCCCGAAGCCTTCCCCTCACCCGTGCCCTAAATCTAACCCGTACGCTCACACTAACCCGCGCCCTCACATGTACACTCCCCCTAAACCCTTGTCGTACCCTCACCTTGACCCTATACCCTCCCCGTCCCCTAACCCTAACCCTAGCCTGAACCCTAACCCTAACACTTCCCTGAAGCCTTCCCCTCACCCGTCCCCTAATCCTAACCCGTACGCTCACACTAACCCGCGCCCTCACATGTACGCTCCCCCTAAAGCATTGTCGTACCCTCACCTGGACCCTAAACCATCCCCATCCCCGAAACCTAACCCTAGCCCGAACCCTAACCCTAACACTTCCCCGAAGCCTTCCCCTCACCCGTCCCCTAATCCTAACCCGTACGCTCACACTAAACCGCGCGCTCACACGTACGCTAACCCTAAAGCGTTGTCGTTCCCTCACCTGGACCCTAAAACATCCCAGTCCCCTAACCCTAACCCCAGCCCGAACCCTAAACCTAACGCTTCCCCGAAGCCTTCCCTTCACCCGTCCCCTAATCCTAACCCGTACGCTCACACTAACCCACGCCCTCACACGTACGGTCCCGCTAAACCGTTGTCATACACTCACCTGGACACTAAACCGTCCCCTTCCCCTAACCCTAACCCTAGCCCGAACCCTAACCCTAACACTTCCCTGAAGCCTTCCCCTCACACGTCCCCTAATCCTAACCCGTACGCTCACTCTAACCCGCGCCCTCACACGTACCCTCCCCCTAAAGCGTTGTCATACCCTCACCTTGACCCTAAACCGTCCCCGTCACCTAACCCTAACCCTAGCCCGAACCCTAACCCTAAACCTTCCCCGAAGCCTTCCCCTCACCCGTCCCCTAATCCTAACCCGTACACTCACACTAACCCGCGCCCTCACACATACCCTCCCCCTAAACCGTTGTCCTACCCTCACCTGGACCCTAAACCGTCCCCGTCCCCTAACCCTAACCCTAGCCCGAACCCTAACCCTAACCGTTACCCGAAGCCTTTCCCTCACCCGTCCCCTAATCCTAACCCGTATGCTCACACTAACCCACGCCCTCACATGTACGCTCCCCCTAAAGAATTGTCGTACCCTCACCTGGACCCTAAACCGTCCCCGTCTCTTAACCCTATCCTTAGCCCGAACCATAACCCTAACCCTTCCCCGAAGCCTCCCCTCACCCGTCCCCTAATCCTAACCCGTACGATCACACTACCCCACGCCCTCACACGTACACTCCCCCTAAACCGTTGTCGTAACTCACCTGGACCCTAAACCGTCCCCGTCCCTTAACCCTAACCCTAGCCCGAACCCTAACCCTAACCCTTCCCCGAAGCCTACCCCTCACACGTCCCCTAGTCCTAATCTGTACGCTCACACTAACCCATGCCCTCACACGTAAAATCCCCCTAAACCGTTGTCGTACCCTCACCTGGACCCTAAACCGTCCCCGTCCCCTAACCCTAACCTTAGCCCGAACCCTAACCCTAACCCTTCCGCGAAGCCTTCCTGTCACCAGTGCCCTATTCCTAACTCGACGCTCACACTAACCCGCGCCCTCACACGTACGCTCCCCCTAACCGTTCTCGTACCCTCACCTGGACCCTAAACCATCCCCGTCCCCTAACCCTAACCTCAGCCCGATCCCTAAAGCTAACACTTACCCGAAGCCATCCCCTCACCCGTCCCCTAATCCTAACCCGTACGCTCACACTAACCCGCGCCCTCACACGTACGCTCCCGCTAAACCGTTGTCATACACTCACCTGGACACTAAACCGTCCCCTTCCCCTAAACTTAACCCTAGCCCGAACCCTAACCGTAACCCTTCCCCAAAGCCTTCCCCTCACCCGTCCCCGAATCCTAACCCGTACGCTCACACTAACCCACGCCCTCACACGTACGCTCCCCCTAAAGCATTGTCGTACCCTCACCTGGACCCTAAACCGTCCCCGTCCCCTAACCCTAACCCTAGCCCGAACCCTAACCCTAAACCTTCCCCAAAGCCTTCCCCTCACCCGTCCCCTAATCCTAACCCGTAAGCTCACAGTAACCCGCGCCCTCACACATACGCTCCCCCTAAATCGTTGTCGTACACTCACCTGGACCCTAAATCCTCCCCGTCCCCAAACCCTAACCCGAGCCCAAACCCTAACCCTAACCCTTCCCCGAAGCCTTCCCCTCACCCGTCCCCTAATCCTAACCTGTACGCTGACACTAATCCATGCCCTCACACGTACGCTCCCCCTAAACCGTTGTCGTACCCTCACCTGGACCCTATACCGTCCCCGTCCCCTAACCCTAATCCTAGCCCGAACCCTAACCCTAACCCTTCCCCGAAGCCTTCCCCTCACCTGTCCCCTTATCCTTACCCGTACGCTCACACTGACCCGCGCCCTCACATGTACGCTCCACCTAAAACGTTGTCGTACCGTCACCTGGACACTAAACCGTCCCCGTCCCCTAACCCTAACCCTAGCCCAAACCCTAAGCATAACCCTTCTCCGAAGCCTTTCCCTCACCCGTCCCCTACTCCTAACCCGTACGCTCACACTCACCCGCGCCCTCACACGTACGCTCCCCCGAAACCGTTTTCGTACACTCACCTGGACCCTAAACCGTCCCCGTCTCTTAACGCTAACCTTAGCCTGAACCCTAACCCTAACCCTTCCCCGAAGCCTTCCCCTCAGCCGTCCCCTATTCCTAAACCGTACGCTCACACTAACCGGCACCCTCACACGTATGCTCCCCCTAAAGCGTTGTCGTACCCTCACCTGGACCCTAAACCGACCCCATCCTCTAAACCTAACCCTAGTCCGAACCCTAACCCTTCCCCGAAGCCTTCCCCTCACCCGTACCCTAAATCTAACCCGTACGCTCACACTAACCCGCGCCCTCACATGTACACTCCCCCTAAATCGTTGTCGTACCCTCACCTGGACCCTAAACCGTCCCCGTCCCCTAACCCTATCCCTAGCCAGAACCCTATCGTAACTCTTACCCGAAGCCTTCCCCTCACCCGTCCCCTAATCGTAACCCGTACGCTCACACTAACCCGCGCCCTCACACGTATGCTCCCCCTAAACCGTTGTCGTACACTCACATGGACCCTAAACCTTCCCCGTCCCCTAACCCTAACCCTAGCCCGAACCCTAATCCTAACACTTCCACGAAGCCTTCCCCTCACCCGTCCCCTAATCCTAACCCGTACACTCAAAGAAACCCACGCCCTCACACGTACGCTCCCCCTAAACCATTGTCGTACCCTCACCTGGACCCTAAACCGTCCCTGTCTCTTAACCCTATCCTTAGCCCGAACCCTAACCCTAACCCTTCCCCGAAGCCTTCCCCTAAACCGTCCCCTAATCCTAACCCGTACGCTCACACTAACCCATGCCCTCACACGTACGCTCCCCCTAAACCGTTGTTGTACCCTCACCTGGACTCTAAACCGTCCCCGTCCCCTAACCCTAACCCTAGCCGAAACCCTAACCCTAACCCTTCCCCTCACCCGTCCCCTAATCCTAACCCGTACGCTGACACTAACCCGCGCCCTCACACGTACGCTCCCCCTAAACCATTGTCGTACCCTCACCTGGACTCTATACCGTCTCCGTCCCCTAACCCTAACCGTAGCCCGAACCCTCACCCTAACCCTTCCCCGAAGCCTTCGCCTCACCCGTCCCCTAATCCTTACCCGTACGCTCACACTAACCAACACCCTCACACGTACGCTCCCCCTAAAGGGTTGTCGTACCCTCCTGGACCCTAAACCGTCCCCGTCCCCTAACCCTAACCCTAGCCCGAACCCTAACCCTCACCCTTCCCCGAAGCCTTCCCCTCACCCGTCCCCTAATCCTAACCCGTACGCTCACACTAACACACGCCCTCACACGTACACTCCCCCTAAACCGTTGTCGTACCCTCACCTGGACCCTAAACCATCCCCGTCCCCTAACCCTAACCCTAGCCCGAACCCTAACCGTAACACTTCCCCGAAGCCTTCCCCTCACCCGTCCCCGAATCCTAACACGTACGCTCACCCTAACCCGCGCCCTCACACGTACGCTTCCCCTAATCCGTTGTGGTACCCTCACCTGGACCCTAAACCGTCTCCGTCCCCTAACTCTAACCCTAGTCCGAAACCTAAACCTAACCCTTCCCTGAAGCCTTCCCCTCACCCGTCCCCTAATCCTATCCCGTACGCTCAAACTAACCCGCGCCCTCACACGTAAGCTCCCCCTAAACCGTTGTCTTACCCTCACCTGGACCCTAAACCGTCTCCGTCCCCTAACGCTAACCCTAGCCCGAAACCTAAACCTAACCCTTCCCCGAAGCCTTCCCCTCACCCGTCCCCTAATCCTAACACGTACGCTCACACTAACCCGCGCCCTCACACGTACGCTCCCCCTAAACAGTTGTCGTACACTCACCTGGACCCTAAACCCTTCCCGTCCCCAAACCCTAACCCTAGCCCAAACCTTAACCCTAACCCTAAACCGTCCCCGTCTCTTAACGCTAACCTTAGCCCGAACCCTAACCCTAACACTTCCCCGAAGCCTTCCCCTCACCCGTCCCCTAATCCTAACCCGTACGCTCACACTAAACCGCGCGCTCACACGTACGCTAACCCTAAAGCGTTGTCGTACCCTCACCTGGACCCTAAAACATCCCAGTCCCCTAACCCTAACCCCAGCCCGAACCCTAAACCTAACGCTTCCCCGAAGCCTTCCCTTCACCCGTCCCCTAATCCTAACCCGTACGCTCACACTAACCCACGCCCTCACACGTACGGTCCCACTAAACCGTTGTCATACACTCACCTGGACACTAAACCGTCCCCTTCCCCTAACCCTAACCCTAGCCCGAACCCTAACCCTAACACTTCCCTGAAGCCTTCCCCTCACACGTCCCCTAATCCTAACCCGTACGCTCACTCTAACCCGCGCCCTCACACGTACGCTCCCCGTAAAGCGTTGTCGTACCCTGACCTGGACCCTAAACCGTCCCCGTCCCCGTCCCCTAACCCTAGCCCGAAAGATAACCCTAAACCTTCCCCGAAGCCTTCCCCTCACCCGTCCCCTAATCCTAACCCGTACACTCACACTAACCCGCGCCCTCACACGTACCCTCCCCCTAAACCGTTGTCCTACCCTCACCTGGACCCTAAACCGTCCCCGTCCCCTAACCCTAACCCTAGCCCGAACACTAACCCTAACCCTTACCCGAAGCCTTTCCCTCACCCGTCCCCTAATCCTAACCCGTATGCTCACACTAACCCACGCCCTCACATGTACGCTCCCCCTAAAGAATTGTCGTACCCTCACCTGGACCCTAAACCGTCCCCGTCTCTTAACCCTATCCTTAGCCCGAACCATAACCCTAACCCTTCCCCGAAGCCTTCCCCTCACCCGTCCCCTAATCCTAACCCGTACGATCACACTACCCCACGCCCTCACACGTACACTCCCCCTAAATCGTTGTCATACCCTCACCTGTACCCTAAACCGTCCCCGTCCCCTAACCCTAACCCTAGCCCGAAACCAAACCCTTCCCCGAAGCCTTCCCCTCACCCGTCCCATAAATCTAACCCGTACGCTCACACTAACCCACGCCCTCACACGTACACTCCCCCTAAAACGTTGTCGTACCCTCACCTTGACCCTAAACCGTCCCCGTCCCCTAACCCTAACCCTACCCCGAACCCTAACCGTAACCCTTCCCCGAAACCTTCCCCTCACCCGTCCCATAACCCTAATCCGAACGCTCACACTAACCCGCGCCCTCACACGTATGCTCCCCCTAAAGCGTTGTCGTACCCTCACCTGGACCCTAAACCCTCCCCGTCCCCTAACCCTAACCCTAGCCGAAACCCTAAACCTAACCCTTCCCCGAAGCCTTCCCCTCACCCGTCCCCTAATCCTAACCCGTACGCTGACACTAACCCGCGCCCTCACACGTACGCTCCCCCTCAACCATTGTCGTACCCTCACCTGGACCCTATACCGTCCCCGTCCCCTAACCCTAACCCTAGCCCGAACCCTAACCCTAACACTTCCCCGAAGCCTTCGCCTCACCCGTCCCCTAATCCTTACCCGTACGCTCACACTAACCAGTGCCCTCACACGTACGCTCCCCCTAAAGTGTTGTCGTACCCTCACCTGGACCCTAAACCGTCCCCGTCCCCTAACCCTAACCCTAGCCCGAACCCTAACCCTAACCCTTCCCCGAAGACTTCCCCTCACCCGTCCCCTAATCCTAACCCGTACGCTCACACTAACACGCGCCCTCACATGTGCACTCCCCCTAAACCGTTGTCGTACCCTCACCTGGACCCTAAACCGTCCCCGTCTCTTAACCCTAACCTTAGCCCGAAACCTAACCCTAACCCTTCCCCGAAGCCTTCCCCTCACCAGTCCCCTAATCCTAACCCGTACGCTCACACTAACCCGCGCCCTCACACGTACACTCACCCTAAATCGTTGTCGTACCCTTACCTGGACCCTAAACCGTCCCCGTCCCCTAACCCTAACCATAGCCTGAACCCTAACCCTTCCCCGAAGCCTTCCCCTCACCCGTCCCATAAATCTAACCCGTACGCTCACACTAAACCGCGCCCTCACACGTACACTCCCCCTAAACCGTTGTCGTACACTCACCTTGACCCTAAACCGTCCCCGTCCCCTAACCCTAACCCTAGCCCGAACCCTAACCCTAACCCTTCCCCGAAGCCTACCCCTCACCCGTCCCCTAGTCCTAATCTGTACGCTCACACTAACCCATGCCCTCACACGTAAAATCCCCCTAAACCGTTGTCGTACCCTCACCTGGACCCTAAACCGTCCCCGTCCCCTAACCCTATCCCTAGCCAGAACCCTAACCGTAACTCTTACCCGAAGCCTTCCCCTCACCCGTCCCCTAATCCTAACCCGTACGCTCACACTAACCCGCGCCCTCACACCTACGCTCCCCCTAAAGCGTTGTCGTACCCTCACCTGGACCCTAAACCGTCCCCATCGCCTAACCCTAACCCTAGACCGAACCCTAACCCTAACCCTTCCCCGAAGCCTTCCCCTCACCCGTCCCCTAATCCTAACACCTACACTCACACTAATCTGCGCCCTCACACGTACGCTCCCCCTAAAGCGTTGTCGTACCCTCAACTGGACCCTAAACCGTCCCCGTCCCCTAACCCTAACCCTAGCCCGAACCCTAACCCTAACCCTTCTCCGAAGCCTTCCCCTCACCCGTCCCATAATCCTAACCCGTACGCTCACACTAATCTGCGCCCTCACACGTACGCTCCCCCTAAAGCGTTGTCGTACCCTCAACTGGACCCTAAACCGTCCCCGTCCCCTAACCCTAACCCTAGCCCGAACCCTAAACCTAACACTTCCCTGAAGCCTTCCCCTCACCCGTCCCCTAATCCTAACCCGTAGGCTCACACTAACCCACGCCCTCACACGTACCCTACCCCTAAAGCGTTGTCATACCCTAACCTGGACCCTAAACCTTCCCCGTCCCCTAAACCTAACCCTAGCCCGAACACTAACCCTAACCCTTACCCGAAGCCTTTCCCTCACCCGTCCCCTAATCCTAACCCGTATGCTCACACTAACCCACGCCCTCACATGTACGCTCCCCCTAAAGAATTGTCGTACCCTCACCTGGACCCGAAACCGTCCCCGTCTCTTAACCCTATCCTTAGCCCGAACCATAACCCTAACCCTTCCCCGAAGCCTTCCCCTCACCCGTCCCCTAATCCTAACCCGTACGATCACACTACCCCACGCCCTCACACGTACACTCCCCCTAAATCGTTGTCGTACCCTCACCTGTACCCTAAACCGTCCCCGTCCCCTAACCCTAACCCTAGCCCAAAACCAAACCCTTCCCCGAAGCCTTCCCCTCACCCGTCCCCTAAATCTAACCCGTACGCTCACACTAACCCACGCCCTCACACGTACGCTCCCACTGAACCATTGTCGTACCCTCATCTGGACCGTAAACCGTCCCCGTCCCCTAACCCTAACCCTACCCCGAACCCTAACCGTAACCCTTCCCCGAAACCTTCCCCTCACCCGTCCCATAACCCTATTCCGTACGCTCACACTAACCCGCGCCCTCACACGTATGCTCCCCCTAAAGCGTTGTCGTACCCTCACCTGGACCTTAAACCCTCCCCGTCCCATAACCCTAACCCTAGCCGAAACCCTAAACCTAACCCTTCCCCGAAGCCTTCCCCTCACCTGTCCCCTAATCCTAACCCGTACGCTGACACTAACCCGCGCCCTCACACGTACGCTCCCCCTCAACCATTGTCGTACCCTCACCTGGACCCTATACCGTCCCCGTCCCCTAACCCTAACCCTAGCCCGAACCCTAACCCTAACCCTTCCCCGAAGACTTCCCCTCACCCGTCCCCTAATCCTAACCCTTACGCTCACACTAACACGCGCCCTCACATGTGCACTCCCCCGAAACCGTTGTCGTACCCTCACCTGGACCCTAAACCGTCCCCGTCTCTTAACCCTAACCTTAGCCCGAAACCTAACCCTAACCCTTCCCCGAAGCCTTCCCCTCACCAATCCCCTAATCCTAACCCGTACGCTCACACTAACCCGCGCCCTCACACGTACACTCCCCCTAAATCGTTGTGGTACCCTCACCTGGACCCTAAACCGTCCCCGTCCCCTAACCCTAACCATAGCCTGAACCCTAACCCTTCCCCGAAGCCTTCCCCTCACCCGTCCCATAAATCTAACCCGTACGTTCACACTAAACCGCGCCCTCACACGTACACTCCCCCAAACCGTTGTCGTACACTCACCTTGACCCTAAACCGTCCCCGTCCCCTAACTCTAACCCTAATCCTAGACCGATCCCTAACCCTAACCCTTCCCCGAAGCCTTCCCCTCACCCGTCACCTAATCCTAACCCGTACGCTCACACTAACCCGCGCCCTCACACATACGCTCCCCCTAAACCGTTGTCGTACACTCACCTGGACCCTAAACCGTCCCCGTCCCCTAACCCTAACCCTAGCCCGAACCCTAACCCTAACCCTTCCCCGAAGCCTACCCCTCACATGTCCCCTAGTCCTAATCTGTACGCTCACACTAACCCATGCCCTCACACGTAAAATCCCCCTAAAACGTTGTCGTACCCTCACCTGGACCCTAAACTGTCCCCGTCCCCTAACCCTAACCCTAGCCCGAACCCTAACCCTAACCCTTCCGCGAAGCCTTCCCCTCACCCGTGCCCTATTCCTAACTCGACGCTTACACTAACCCGCGCCCTCACACGTACGCTCCCCCTAACCATTCCCGTACCCTCACCTGGACCCTAAACCATCCCCGTCCCCTAACCCTAACCTCAGCCCGATCCCTAAAGCTAACACTTACCCGAAGCCATCCCCTCACCCGTCCCCTAATCCTAACCCGTACGCTCACACTAACCCGCGCCCTCACACGTACGCTCCCGCTAAACCGTTGTCATACACTCACCTGGACACTAAACCGTCCCCGTCCCCTAAACTTAACCCTAGCCCGAACCCTAACCGTAACCCTTCCCCAAAGCCTTCCCCTCACCACTCCCCGAATCCTAACCCGTACGCTCACACTAACCCACGCCCTCACACGTACGCTCCCCCTAAAGCATTGTCGTACCCTCACCTGGACCCTAAACCGTCCCCGTCCCCTAACCCTAACCCTAGCCCGAACCCTAACCCTAAACCTTCCCCAAAGCCTTCCCCTCACCCGTCCCCTAATCCTAACCCGTAAGCTCACAGTAACCCGCGCCCTCACACATACGCTCCCCCTAAACCGTTGTCGTACACTCACCTGGACCCTAAACCCTCCCCGTCCCCAAACCCTAACCCGAGCCCAAACCCTAACCCTAACCCTTCCCCGAAGCCTTCCCCTCACCCGTCCCCTAATCCTAACCTGTACGCTGACACTAATCCGCGCCCTCACACGTACGCTCCCCCTAAACCGTTGTCGTACCCTCACCTGGACCCTATACCGTCCCCGTCCCCTAACCCTAATCCTAGCCCGAACCCTAACACTAACCCTTCCCCGAAGCCTTCCCCTCACCTGTCCCCTAATCCTTACCCGTACGCTCACACTGACCCGCGCCCTCACATGTACGCTCCACCTAAAACGTTGTCGTACCGTCACCTGGACACTAAACCGTCCCCGTCCCCTAACACTAACCCTAACCCAAACCCTAAGCCTAACACTTCTCCGAAGCCTTTCCCTCACCCGTTCCCTACTCCTAACCCGTACGCTCACACTCACCCGCGCCCTCACACGTACGCTCCCCCGAAGCCGTTTTCGTACACTCACCTGGACCCTAAACCGTCCCCGTCTCCTAACTCTAACCTTAGCCTGAACCCTAACCCTAACCCTTCCCCGAAGCCTTCCCCGAAGCCGTCCCCTATTCCTAACCCGTACCCTCACACTAACCCGCACCCTCACACGTATGCTCCCCCTAAAGCGTTGTCGTACCCTCACCTGGACCCTAAACCGACCCCATCCCCTAAACCTAACCCTAGCCCGAACCCTAACCCTTCCCCGAAGCCTTCTCCTCACCCGTCCCCTAAATCTACCCCTTACGCTCATACTAGCCCGCGCCCTCACACATACACTCCCCCTAAAGCGTTGTCGTACCCTCACCTTGACCCTAAACCGTCCCCGTCCCCTAACCGTAACCCTAGCCCGAAACCTAACCCTAACCCTTCCCCGAAGCCTTCCCCTCACCCGTACCCTAAATCTAACCCGTACGCTCACACTAACCCGCGCCCTCACACGTACACTCCCCTTAAACCGTTGTCATACCCTCACCGTGACCCTATACCGTCCCCGTACCCTAACCCTAACCCTAGCCCGAACCCTAACCCTAACCCTTCCCCGAAGCCTTCCCCTCACCCGTCCCCTAATCCTAACCCGTACGCTCACACTAACCCACGCCCTCACATGTACGCTCCCACTGAACCATTGTCGTACCCTCATCTGGACCGTAAACCGTCCCCGTCCCTTAACCCTAACCCTTCCCCGAAGCCTTCCCCTCACCCGTCCTCTAATCCTAACCCGTACTCTAATGCTAACCCACACCCTCACATGTAAGCTCCCCCAAAGCGTTGTCTTACCCTCACCTGGACACTAAACCGTCCCCGTCTCCTAACACTATCCCTACCGCGAACCCTAACCCTAAACCTTCCCCGAAGCCTGACTCTTACCCGTCGCCTACTCCTAACCTGTATGGTCACGCTAAACCGCGCCCTCACACGTACGCTCCCCCTAAAGCATTGTCGTACCCTCAACTGGACCCTAAACCGTCCCCGTCCCCGTCCACTAACCCCAGCCCGAACCCTAACCCTAACCCTTCCCCGAAGCCTTCCCCTAAACCGTCCCCTAATCCTAACCCGTACGCTCACACTAACCCGCGCCCTCACACGTACACTCCCCCTAAATCGTTGTCGTACCCTCACCTGGACCCTAAACCGTCCCCGTCCCCTAACCCTAACCCTAGCCCGAAACCTAACCCTTCACCGAAGCCTTCCCCTCACCCGTCCCCTAATCCTAACCCGTACGCTCACACTAACCCGCGCCCTCACACGTACGCTCCCCCTAAACCGTTGTTGTACCCTCACCTGGACCCTAAACCGTCCCCGTCCCCTAACCCTAACCCTAGCCGAAACCCTAACCCTAACCCTTCCCCTCACCCGTCCCCTAATCCTAACCCGTACGCTGACACTAACCCGCGCCCTCACACGTACGCTCCCCCTAAACCATTGTCGTACCCTCACCTGGACCCTATACCGTCTCCGTCCCCTAACCCTAACCCTAGCCCGAACCCTAACCCTAACCCTTCCCCGAAGCCTTCGCCTCACCCGTCCCCTAATCCTTACCCGTACGCTCACACTAACCAACACCCTCACACGTACACTCCCCCTAAACCGTTGTCGTACCCTCACCTGGACCCTAAACCGTCTCCGTCCCCTAACCCTAACCCTAGCCTGAACCCTAACCCTAAACCTTCCCCGAAGCCTTCCCCTCACCCGTCCCAAAATCCTAACCCGTACGCTCAAACTAACCCAGGGCCTCACACGTACGGTCCCCCTAAAGCGTTGTCGTACCCTCACCTGGACCCTAAACCATCCCCTTCCCCTAACCCTAACCCTAGACCGAAACCTAAGCCTAACCCTTCCCCGAAGCCTGACCCAACATGTCCCCTAATCCTAACCCGTACACTAATGCTAATCAGCGCCCTCACACGTATGCTAAACCTAATGCGTTGTCGTACACTCACCTGGACCCTAAACCGTCACCATCCCCTAAACCTAACCCTAGCCCGAACCCTAACCCTAACGATTCCCCGAAGCCTGACACTCACCCGTCCCCTAATCCTAATCCGTACGCTAACACTAACACGCGCCCTGACACGTACGCTCTATCAAAAGCGTTGTCGTACCCTCAACTGGACCCTAAACCGTCCCCGTCCCCTAACCCTAACCCTAGGCCTAACTCTAACCCTAACCCTTCCCCGAATCCTGACCCTCACCCGTCACCTAATCCTAACCCGTACGCTAACACTAACCCGCGCTCTCACACGTACGCTCCCCCTAAAGCGTTGTCGTAACCTCACATGAACCATAAACCGTCCCGGTCCCCTAACCTTAACCCTAGCCTGATCCCTAACCCTAACCCTTCCCTGAAGCCTGACCCTCACCCGTCCCCTAATCCTAACCTGTACGCTAACACTGACATGCGCCCTCACAAGTACGCTACCCCTAAAGTGTTGTGATACCCGAAACTGGACCCTCAACCGTCCCAGTCCCCGTCCCCTAACCCTAGCCCGAACCCTAACCCTAACCCTTCCCCGAAGCCTGACGCTCACCCGTCCCCTAATCCTAAACCGTACGCTCACACTAACCCGCGCCCTCACATGTACGCTCCCCCTAAACCGTTGTCGTACCCTCACCTGGACCCTAAACCGTCCCCGTCCCCTAACCCTAACCCTAGCCCGCACCCTAACCCTAACCCTTCCCAAAAGCCTACCCCTCACCCGTCCCGTAATCCTAACCCGTACGCACACACTAACTCGCGTCCTCACACGTAGGCTCCCCCTAAACCGTTGTCGTACCCTCACCTGGACCCTAAACCGTCCCCGTCCCCTAAGCCTAACCCTAGCCCGAACCCTAACCCTAACCCTTCCCCGAAGCCTTCCCCTCACCCGTCCCCTAACCCTAACCCTAGCCCGAAACCTAACACTTCCCCGAAGCCTTCCCCACACCCGTCCCCTAAATCTAACCCGTACGCTCACACTAACCCGCGCCCTCACACGTACACTCCACTTAAACCGTTGTCGTACCCTCACCGTGACCCTAAACCGTCCCCGTACCCTAACACTAACCCTAGCCCGAACACTAACCCTAACCCTTCCCCGAAGCCTGACTCTCACACTTCGCCTAATCCTAACCTGTATGCTCTCGCTAAACCACGCCCTCACACGTATGCTCCCCTTAAAGCATTGTCGTACCCTCACCTGGACCCTAAAACTTCCCCGTCCCCGTCCCCTAACCCTAGCCCGAAAAATAACCCTAAACCTTCCCCGAAGCCTTCCCCTCACCCGTCCCCTAATCCTAACCCGTACGCTCACACTGACCTGCGCCCTCACACTTACGCTCCCCCTAAAGCGTTGTCGTACCCTCACCTGGACCCTAAACCGTCCCCGTCCCCTAACCCTAACCCTAGCCCGAAACCTAACACTTCCCCGAAGCCTTCCCCTCACCCGTCCCCTAATCCTAACCCGTACGCTCACACTAACCCGCGCCCTCAAACGTACGCTCCCAAAAACCGTTGTCGTACCCTCACCTGGACCCTAAACCGTTCCCGTCCCCTAACCCTAACCCTAGTCCGAACCCTAATCCTAACACTTCCCCGAAGCCTTCCCCTCACCCGTCCCATAATCCTAACCCGTACGCTCACAATAACCCGCGCCCTCACACGTATTCTCCCCCTAAACAGTTGTCGTACCCTCACCTGGACCCTATATCGTCCCAGTCCCCTAAACCTAACCCCAGCCCGAACCCTAACCCTAACACTTCCACGAAGCCTTCCCCTCATCCGTCCCCTAATCCTAACCCGTACGCTCACACTAACCCATGCCCTCACACGTACGCTCCCTCTAAACCGTTGTTGTACCCTCACCTGGACCCTAAACCGTCCCCGTCCCCTAACCCTAACCCTAGCCGAAACCCTAAACCTAACCCTTCCCCGAAGCCTTCCCCTCACCCGTCCCCTAATCCTAAACCGTACGATGACACTAACCCGCGCCCTCACACGTACGCTCCCCCTAAACCATTGTCGTACCCTCACCTGGACCCTATACCGTCCCCGTCCCCTAACCCTAACCCTAGCCCGAACCCTAACCGTAACCCTTCCCCGAAGCCTTCGCCTCACCCGTCCCCTAATCCTTACCCGTACGCTCACACTAACCAACACCCTCACACGTACGCTCCCCCAAAGGGTTGTTGTACCCTCCTGGACCCTAAACCGTCCCCGTCCCCTAACCCTAACCCTAGCCCGAACCGTAACCCTAACCCTTCCCCGAAGACTTCACCTCACCCGTCCCATATTCCTAACCCGTACCCTCACAGTAACACGCGCCCTCACACGTACACTCCCCCTAAACCGTTGTCGTACCCTCACCTGGACCCTAAACCGTCCCCGTCCCCTAACCCTAACCCTAGCCCGAACCCTAACCCTCACCCTTCCCCGAAGCCTTCCCCTCACCCGTCTCCTAATCCTAACCCGTACGCTCACACTAACACGCGCCCTCACACGTACACTCCCCCTAAACCGTTGTCGTACCCTCACCTGGACCCTAAACCATCCCCGTCCCCTAACCCTAACCCTAGTCCGAACCCTAATCCTAACACTTCCCCGAAGCCTTCCCCTCACCCGTCCCATAATCCTAACCCGTACGCTCACAATAACCCGCGCCCTCACACGTATTCTCCCCCTAAACAGTTGTCGTACCCTCACCTGGACCCTATATCGTCCCAGTCCCCTAAACCTAACCCCAGCCCGAACCCTAACCCTAACACTTCCACGAAGCCTTCCCCTCATCCGTCCCCTAATCCTAACCCGTACGCTCACACTAACCCATGCCCTCACACGTACGCTCCCCCTAAACCGTTGTTGTACCCTCACCTGGACCCTAAACCGTCCCCGTCCCCTAACCCTAACCCTAGCCGAAACCCTAAACCTAACCCTTCCCCGAAGCCTTCCCCTCACCCGTCCCCTAATCCTAAACCGTACGATGACACTAACCCGCGCCCTCACACGTACGCTCCCCCTAAACCATTGTCGTACCCTCACCTGGACCCTATACCGTCCCCGTCCCCTAACCCTAACCCTAGCCCGAACCCTAACCGTAACCCTTCCCCGAAGCCTTCGCCTCACCCGTCCCCTAATCCTTACCCGTACGCTCACACTAACCAACACCCTCAAACGTACGCTCCCCCAAAGGGTTGTCGTACCCTCCTGGACCCTAAACCGTCCCCGTCCCCTAACCCTAACCCTAGCCCGAACCGAAACCCTAACCCTTCCCCGAAGACTTCACCTCACCCGTCCCATATTCCTAACCCGTACCCTCACACTAACACGCGCCCTCACACGTACACTCCCCCTAAACCGTTGTCGTACCCTCACCTGGACCCTAAACCGTCCCCGTCCCCTAACCCTAACCCTAGCCCGAACCCTAACCCTCACCCTTCCCCGAAGCCTTCCCCTCACCCGTCTCCTAATCCTAACCCGTACGCTCACACTAACACGCGCCCTCACACGTACACTCCCCCTAAACCGTTGTCGTACCCTCACCTGGACCCTAAACCATCCCCGTCCCCTAACCCTAACCCTAGCCCGAACCCTAACCCTAACCCTTCCCCGAAGCCTTCCCCTCACCCGTCCCCGAATCCTAACCCGTACGCTCACACTAACCCGCGCCCTCACACGTACACTCCCCCTAAACCGTTGTCGAACCCTCACCTGGACCCTAAACCGTCTTCGTCCCCTAACCCTAACCCTAGCCCGAACCCTAACACTAACCCTTCCCCGAAGCCTTCCCCTCACCCGTCCCCAAATCCTAACCCGTACGCTCAAACTAACCTAGGGCCTCACACGTACGCTCCCCCTAAAGCGTTGTCGTACCCTCACCTGGACCCTAAACCATCCCCTTCCCCTAACCCTAACCCTAGACCGAAACCTAAGCCTAACCCTTCCCCGAAGCCTGACCCAACACGTCCTCTAATCCTAACCCGTACACTAACGCTAATCAGCGCCCTCACACGTATGCTAAACCTAAAGCGTTGTCGTACCCTCACCTGGACCCTAAACCGTCACCATCCCCTAAACCTAACCCTAGCCCGAACCCTAACCCTAACCCTTCCCCGAAGCCTTCCCCTCACCCGTCCCATAATCCTAACCTGTACGCTCACACTAACCCGCGCCCGCACACGTACGCTCCCCCTAAACCGTTGTCTTACGCTCACCTGGACCCTAAACCGTCCCCGTTTCTTAACCCTAATCCTAGCCCAAACCCTAACCCTAACACTTCCCCGAAGCCTTCCCCTCACCCGTCCCCTAATCCTAACCCGTACGCTCACACTAACCCTTGCCCTCACATGTAAGCTCCCCTTAAACCGTTCGCTACACTCACCTGGACCCTAAACCATCCCCGTCCCCTAACCCTAACCCCAGCTCGAACCCTAAACCTAACGCTTCCCCGAAGCCTTCCCCTCACCCGTCCACTTATCCTAACCCGTACGCGCACACTAACCCGTGCCCTCACACGTACGCTTGCTTTAAACTTTGTCGTACCCTCACCTGGACCCTAAACCGTCCCCGTCCCCTAACCCTAACCCTAGCCAGAACCCTAACCCTAACCCTTCCCCGAAGCCTTCCCATCACCCGTCCCCTAATCCTAACCCGTACCCTAACACTAACCCACGCCCTCACACGTACGCACCCCCTAAACCGTTGTCGTACCCTCACCTGGACCCTAAACCGTCCCTGTCCCCTAACCCTAACCCTAGCCCGAACCCTAACCGTAAACCTTCCCCGAAGCCTTCCCCTCACCCGTCCCCTAATCCTAACCCGTATGCTCACACTAACCCACGCCCTCACACGTACTCTCCCACTAAACTGTTGTCGTACCCTCACCTGGACCCTAAACCGTCCCCATGCCCTAACTCTAAACCTAGCCCGTTCCCTAACCGTAACCCTTCCCCGAAGCCTTCCCCTCACCCGTCCCCTAATCCCATCCCGTACCCTCACACTAACCCGCGCCCTCACACGTACGCTCCCCTTAAACCTTTGTCGTACTCTCACCTGGACCCTAAACCGTCCCCGTCCCCTAACCCTAACCCTAGCCCGAACCCTAACCCTAACCCTTCCCCGAAGCCTTCCCCTCACCCATCCCCTAATCCTAACCTGTACACTCACACTAACCCGCGCCCTCACACGTACGCTCCCCCTAAAGTGTTGTCGTACCCTCACCTGGAGCCTAAACAGTCCCCGTCCCCTAACCCTAACCCTAGCCCGAACCCTAACGCTAACACTTCCCTGAAGCCTTCCCCTCACCCGTCCCCTAATCCTAACCCGTACGCTCACACTAACCCACGCCCTCACACGTACCCTCCCCCTAAAGTGTTGTCATACCCTCATCTGGACCCTAAACCGTCCCCGACCCCTAACCCTAACCCTAGCCCAAACACTAAACCTAACACTTCCCTGAAGCCTTCCCCTCACCCGTCCCCTAATCCTAACCCATATGCTCACACTAACCCTCGCCCTCACACGTACCCTCCCCCTGAAGCGTTGTCATACCCTCACCTGGACCCTAAATCGTCCCCGTCCCCAAACCCTAACCCTAGCCCAAACCCTAACCCTTCCCCGAAGCCTTCCCCTCACCCGTCCCCTAAATCTAACCCTTACGCTCACACTAACCCGCGCCCTCACACGTACACTCCCCCTAAAGCGTTGTCGTAAACTCACCTTGACCCTAAACCGTCCCCATCCCCTAACCGTAACCCTAGCCCGAACCCGAACCCTAACCTTTCCCCGAAGCCTTCCCCTCACCCGTCCCCTAATCCTAACCCTTACGGTCACACTAACCCGTGCCCACACACGTACGCTCCACCTAAAGCGTTGTCGTACCCTCACCTGGACCCTAAACCGTCCCCGTCCCCTAACCCTAACCCTAGACCGAACCCTAACCCTAACCCTTCCCCGAAGCCTTCCCCTCACACGTCCCCTAATCCTAACCCGTACGCTCACATAACCCACGCCCTCACACGTATGCTCCCCCTAAACCGTTGTCGTACCCTCACGTGGACACTAAACCGTCCCCGTCCCCTAACCTTAACTCTAGTCCGAATCCTAACCCTAACCCTTCCCTGAATCCTTCCCCTCACCCGTCCCCTAATCCTATCCCGTACGCTCACACTAACCCGCGCCCGCACACGTACGCTCCCCCTAAACCGTTGTCGTACGCTCACCTGGACCCTAAACCGTCCCCGTTTCTTAACCCTAATCCTAGCCCAAACCCTAACGCTAACACTTCCCCGAAGCCTTCCCCTCACCCGTCCCCTAATCCTAACCCGTACGCTCACACTAACCCTTGCCCTCACATGTACGCTCCCCTTAAACCGTTCTCTACACTCACCTGGACCCTAAACCATCCCAGTCCCTTAACCCTAACCCCAGCCCGAACCCTAAACCTAACGCTTCCCCGAAGCCTTCACCTCACCCGTCCCATAATCCTAACCCGTACGCTCACACTAACCCATGCCCTCACACGTACGCTCCCCCTATACCGTTGTCGTATCCTCACCTGGACCCTAAACCGTCCCTGTCCCCTAACCCTTACGCTAGCCCGAACCCTAACCCTAACCCTTCCCCGAAACCTTCCCCTCACCCCTCCCCTAATCCTAACCCGTACGCTCACACTAACCCACGCCCTCACACGTACTCTCCCCCGAAACCGTTGTCGTACCCTCACCTGGACCCTAAACCCTCCCCGTCCCCTAACCCTAACCCTAGCTCAAACCCTAAACCTAACCCTTCCCCGAAGCCTCCCTCTCACCCGTCCCCTAATCCTAACCGTACGGTGACACTAACCCGCGCCCTCACACGTACGCTCCCCCTAAACCGTTGTCGTACCCTCACCTGGACCCTAAACCGTCCCCGTCTCTTAACCCTATCCTTAGCCCGAACCCTAACCCTAACCCTTCCGCGAAGCCTTCCCCTCACCCGTCCCCTAATCCTAACCCGTACGCTCACACTAACCCGCGCCCTCACACGTACACACCCACTATATCGTTGTCGTACCCTCACCTGGACCCTAAACCGTCCCCGTCCCCTAACCCTAACCCTAGCCCGAAACCTAACCCTTCCCCGAAGCCTTACCCACACCCGTCCCCTAAATCTAACCCGTACGCTCACACTAACCCGCGCCCTCACACGTACACTACCCCTAAACCGTTGTCGTACCCTCACCGTGACCCTAAACCGTCCCCGTATCCTAACCCTAACCCTAGACCGAACCCTAACCCTAACCCTTCCCCGAAGCCTTCCCCTCACCCGTCCCCTAATCCTAACCCGTACGCTCACACTAACCCGCGCCCTCACACGTACGCTCCCCCTGAACCGTTGTCTTACCCTCATCTGGATCGTAAACCGTCCCCGTCCCTTAACCCTAACCCTTCCCCGAAGCCTTCCCCTCACCCGTCCTCTAATCCTAACCCGTACGCTAACGCTAACCCACACCCTCACATGTACGCTCCCCCAAAGTGTTGTAGTACCCTCACCTGGACACTAAACCTTCCCCGTCTCCTAACTCTAACCCTACCGCGAACCCTAACCCTAACCCTTCCCCGAAGCCTGACTCTCACCCGTCGCCTAATCCTAACCTGTACGCTCTCGCTAAACCGCGCCCTCACACGTACGCTCCCCCTAAAGCATTGTCGTACCCTCAGCTGGACCCTAAACCGTCCCCGTCCCCGTCCCCTAACCCCAGCCCGAACCCTAACGCTAACCCTTCCCCGAAGCCTTCCCCTCACCCGTCCCTTAATCCTAAACCGTACGCTCACACTAACCCACGCCCTCACACTTACGCTCCCCCTCAACCGTTGTCGTACCCTCACCTGGACCCTAAACCGTCCCCTTCCCCAAACCCTAACCCTAGCCCGAACCCTAACCCTAACACTTCCCCGAAGCCTTCCCCTCACCCGTCCCCTAATCCTAACCCGTACGCTCACACTAACCTGCGCCCTCACACGTACGCTCCCCCTGAAGTGTTGTCGTACCCTCACCTGGACCCTAAACCGTCCCCGTCCCAAACCCTAACCCTAGCCCGAAACCTAACCCTAACCCTTCCCCGAAGCCTTCCCCTCACCCGTCCCCTAACCCTAACCCTAGCCCGAAACCTAACACTTCCCCGAAGCCTTCCCCACACCCGTCCCCTAAATCTAACCCGTACGCTCACACTAACCCGCGCCCTCACACGTACACTCCACTTAAACCGTTGTCGTACCCTCACCGTGACCCTAAACCGTCCCCGTACCCTAACACTAACCCTAGCCCGAACACTAACCCTAACCCTTCCCCGAAGCCTGACTCTCACACTTCGCCTAATCCTAACCTGTATGCTCTCGCTAAACCACGCCCTCACACGTATGCTCCCCTTAAAGCATTGTCGTACCCTCACCTGGACCCTAAAACTTCCCCGTCCCCGTCCCCTAACCCTAGCCCGAAAAATAACCCTAAACCTTCCCCGAAGCCTTCCCCTCACCCGTCCCCTAATCCTAACCCGTACGCTCACACTGACCTGCGCCCTCACACTTACGCTCCCCCTAAAGCGTTGTCGTACCCTCACCTGGACCCTAAACCGTCCCCGTCCCCTAACCCTAACCCTAGCCCGAAACCTAACACTTCCCCGAAGCCTTCCCCTCACCCGTCCCCTAATCCTAACCCGTACGCTCACACTAACCCGCGCCCTCAAACGTACGCTCCCAAAAACCGTTGTCGTACCCTCACCTGGACCCTAAACTGTTCCCGTCCCCTAACCCTAACCCTAGTCCGAACCCTAATCCTAACACTTCCCCGAAGCCTTCCCCTCACCCGTCCCATAATCCTAACCCGTACGCTCACAATAAACCGCGCCCTCACACGTATTCTCCCCCTAAACAGTTGTCGTACCCTCACCTGGACCCTATATCGTCCCAGTCCCCTAAACCTAACCCCAGCCCGAACCCTAACCCTAACACTTCCACGAAGCCTTCCCCTCATCCGTCCCCTAATCCTAACCCGTACGCTCACACTAACCCATGCCCTCACACGTACGCTCCCTCTAAACCGTTGTTGTACCCTCACCTGGACCCTAAACCGTCCCCGTCCCCTAACCCTAACCCTAGCCGAAACCCTAAACCTAACCCTTCCCCGAAGCCTTCCCCTCACCCGTCCCCTAATCCTAAACCGTACGATGACACTAACCCGCGCCCTCACACGTACGCTCCCCCTAAACCATTGTCGTACCCTCACCTGGACCCTATACCGTCCCCGTCCCCTAACCCTAACCCTAGCCCGAACCCTAACCGTAACCCTTCCCCGAAGCCTTCGCCTCACCCGTCCCCTAATCCTTACCCGTACGCTCACACTAACCAACACCCTCACACGTACGCTCCCCCAAAGGGTTGTTGTACCCTCCTGGACCCTAAACCGTCCCCGTCCCCTAACCCTAACCCTAGCCCGAACCGTAACCCTAACCCTTCCCCGAAGACTTCACCTCACCCGTCCCATATTCCTAACCCGTACCCTCACAGTAACACGCGCCCTCACACGTACACTCCCCCTAAACCGTTGTCGTACCCTCACCTGGACCCTAAACCGTCCCCGTCCCCTAACCCTAACCCTAGCCCGAACCCTAACCCTCACCCTTCCCCGAAGCCTTCCCCTCACCCGTCTCCTAATCCTAACCCGTACGCTCACACTAACACGCGCCCTCACACGTACACTCCCCCTAAACCGTTGTCGTACCCTCACCTGGACCCTAAACCATCCCCGTCCCCTAACCCTAACCCTAGTCCGAACCCTAATCCTAACACTTCCCCGAAGCCTTCCCCTCACCCGTCCCATAATCCTAACCCGTACGCTCACAATAACCCGCGCCCTCACACGTATTCTCCCCCTAAACAGTTGTCGTACCCTCACCTGGACCCTATATCGTCCCAGTCCCCTAAACCTAACCCCAGCCCGAACCCTAACCCTAACACTTCCACGAAGCCTTCCCCTCATCCGTCCCCTAATCCTAACCCGTACGCTCACACTAACCCATGCCCTCACACGTACGCTCCCCCTAAACCGTTGTTGTACCCTCACCTGGACCCTAAACCGTCCCCGTCCCCTAACCCTAACCCTAGCCGAAACCCTAAACCTAACCCTTCCCCGAAGCCTTCCCCTCACCCGTCCCCTAATCCTAAACCGTACGATGACACTAACCCGCGCCCTCACACGTACGCTCCCCCTAAACCATTGTCGTACCCTCACCTGGACCCTATACCGTCCCCGTCCCCTAACCCTAACCCTAGCCCGAACCCTAACCGTAACCCTTCCCCGAAGCCTTCGCCTCACCCGTCCCCTAATCCTTACCCGTACGCTCACACTAACCAACACCCTCAAACGTACGCTCCCCCAAAGGGTTGTCGTACCCTCCTGGACCCTAAACCGTCCCCGTCCCCTAACCCTAACCCTAGCCCGAACCGAAACCCTAACCCTTCCCCGAAGACTTCACCTCACCCGTCCCATATTCCTAACCCGTACCCTCACACTAACACGCGCCCTCACACGTACACTCCCCCTAAACCGTTGTCGTACACTCACCTGGACCCTAAACCGTCCCCGTCCCCTAACCCTAACCCTAGCCCGAACCCTAACCCTCACCCTTCCCCGAAGCCTTCCCCTCACCCGTCTCCTAATCCTAACCCGTACGCTCACACTAACACGCGCCCTCACACGTACACTCCCCCTAAACCGTTGTCGTACCCTCACCTGGACCCTAAACCATCCCCGTCCCCTAACCCTAACCCTAGCCCGAACCCTAACCCTAACCCTTCCCCGAAGCCTTCCCCTCACCCGTCCCCGAATCCTAACCCGTACGCTCACACTAACCCGCGCCCTCACACGTACACTCCCCCTAAACCGTTGTCGAACCCTCACCTGGACCCTAAACCGTCTTCATCCCCTAACCCTAACCCTAGCCCGAACCCTAACACTAACCCTTCCCCGAAGCCTTCCCCTCACCCGTCCCCAAATCCTAACCCGTACGCTCAAACTAACCTAGGGCCTCACACGTACGCTCCCCCTAAAGCGTTGTCGTACCCTCACCTGGACCCTAAACCATCCCCTTCCCCTAACCCTAACCCTAGACCGAAACCTAAGCCTAACCCTTCCCCGAAGCCTGACCCAACACGTCCTCTAATCCTAACCCGTACACTAACGCTAATCAGCGCCCTCACACGTATGCTAAACCTAAAGCGTTGTCGTACCCTCACCTGGACCCTAAACCGTCACCATCCCCTAAACCTAACCCTAGCCCGAACCCTAACCCTAACCCTTCCCCGAAGCCTTCCCCTCACCCGTCCCATAATCCTAACCTGTACGCTCACACTAACCCGCGCCCGCACACGTACGCTCCCCCTAAACCGTTGTCTTACGCTCACCTGGACCCTAAACCGTCCCCGTTTCTTAACCCTAATCCTAGCCCAAACCCTAACCCTAACACTTCCCCGAAGCCTTCCCCTCACCCGTCCCCTAATCCTAACCCGTACGCTCACACTAACCCTTGCCCTCACATGTAAGCTCCCCTTAAACCGTTCGCTACACTCACCTGGACCCTAAACCATCCCCGTCCCCTAACCCTAACCCCAGCTCGAACCCTAAACCTAACGCTTCCCCGAAGCCTTCCCCTCACCCGTCCACTTATCCTAACCCGTACGCGCACACTAACCCGTGCCCTCACACGTACGCTTGCTTTAAACTTTGTCGTACCCTCACCTGGACCCTAAACCGTCCCCGTCCCCTAACCCTAACCCTAGCCAGAACCCTAACCCTAACCCTTCCCCGAAGCCTTCCCATCACCCGTCCCCTAATCCTAACCCGTACCCTAACACTAACCCACGCCCTCACACGTACGCACCCCCTAAACCGTTGTCGTACCCTCACCTGGACCCTAAACCGTCCCCGTCCCCTAACCCTAACCCTAGCCCGAACCCTAACCGTAAACCTTCCCCGAAGCCTTCCCCTCACCCGTCCCCTAATCCTAACCCGTATGCTCACACTAACCCACGCCCTCACACGTACTCTCCCACTAAACCGTTGTCGTACCCTCACCTGGACCCTAAACCGTCCCCATGCCCTAACTCTAAACCTAGCCCGTTCCCTAACCGTAACCCTTCCCCGAAGCCTTCCCCTCACCCGTCCCCTAATCCCATCCCGTACCCTCACACTAACCCGCGCCCTCACACGTACGCTCCCCTTAAACCTTTGTCGTACTCTCACCTGGACCCTAAACCGTCCCCGTCCCCTAACCCTAACCCTAGCCCGAACCCTAACCCTAACCCTTCCCCGAAGCCTTCCCCTCACCCATCCCCTAATCCTAACCTGTACACTCACACTAACCCGCGCCCTCACACGTACGCTCCCCCTAAAGTGTTGTCGTACACTCACCTGGAGCCTAAACAGTCCCCGTCCCCTAACCCTAACCCTAGCCCGAACCCTAACGCTAACACTTCCCTGAAGCCTTCCCCTCACCCGTCCCCTAATCCTAACCCGTACGCTCACACTAACCCACGCCCTCACACGTACCCTCCCCCTAAAGTGTTGTCATACCCTCATCTGGACCCTAAACCGTCCCCGACCCCTAACCCTAACCCTAGCCCAAACACTAAACCTAACACTTCCCTGAAGCCTTCCCCTCACCCGTCCCCTAATCCTAACCCATATGCTCACACTAACCCTCGCCCTCACACGTACCCTCCCCCTGAAGCGTTGTCATACCCTCACCTGGACCCTAAATCGTCCCCGTCCCCAAACCCTAACCCTAGCCCAAACCCTAACCCTTCCCCGAAGCCTTCCCCTCACCCGTCCCCTAAATCTAACCCTTACGCTCACACTAACCCGCGCCCTCACACGTACACTCCCCCTAAAGCGTTGTCGTAAACTCACCTTGACCCTAAACCGTCCCCATCCCCTAACCGTAACCCTAGCCCGAACCCGAACCCTAACCTTTCCCCGAAGCCTTCCCCTCACCCGTCCCCTAATCCTAACCCTTACGGTCACACTAACCCGTGCCCACACACGTACGCTCCACCTAAAGCGTTGTCGTACCCTCACCTGGACCTTAAACCGTCCCCGTCCCCTAACCCTAACCCTAGACCGAACCCTAACCCTAACCCTTCCCCGAAGCCTTCCCCTCACACGTCCCCTAATCCTAACCCGTACGCTCACATAACCCACGCCCTCACACGTATGCTCTCCCTAAACCGTTGTCGTACCCTCACGTGGACACTAAACCGTCCCCGTCCCCTAACCTTAACTCTAGTCCGAATCCTAACCCTAACCCTTCCCTGAATCCTTCCCCTCACCCGTCCCCTAATCCTATCCCGTACGCTCACACTAACCCGCGCCCGCACACGTACGCTCCCCCTAAACCGTTGTCGTACGCTCACCTGGACCCTAAACCGTCCCCGTTTCTTAACCCTAATCCTAGCCCAAACCCTAACGCTAACACTTCCCCGAAGCCTTCCCCTCACCCGTCCCCTAATCCTAACCCGTACGCTCACACTAACCCTTGCCCTCACATGTACGCTCCCCTTAAACCGTTCTCTACACTCACCTGGACCCTAAACCATCCCAGTCCCTTAACCCTAACCCCAGCCCGAACCCTAAACCTAACGCTTCCCCGAAGCCTTCCCCTCACCCATCCCCTAATCCTAACCCGTACGCTCACACTAACCCGCGCCCTCACACGTACGCTCCCCCTGAACCGTTGTCTTACCCTCATCTGGATCGTAAACCGTCCCCGTCCCTTAACCCTAACCCTTCCCCGAAGCCTTCCCCTCACCCGTCCTCTAATCCTAACCCGTACGCTAACGCTAACCCACACCCTCACATGTACGCTCCCCCAAAGTGTTGTAGTACCCTCACCTGGACACTAAACCTTCCCCGTCTCCTAACTCTAACCCTACCGCGAACCCTAACCCTAACCCTTCCCCGAAGCCTGACTCTCACCCGTCGCCTAATCCTAACCTGTACGCTCTCGCTAAACCGCGCCCTCACACGTACGCTCCCCCTAAAGCATTGTCGTACCCTCAGCTGGACCCTAAACCGTCCCCGTCCCCGTCCCCTAACCCCAGGCCGAACCCTAACGCTAACCCTTCCCCGAAGCCTTCCCCTCACCCGTCCCCTAATCCTAAACCGTACGCTCACACTAACCCACGCCCTCACACTTATGCTCCCCCTCAACCGTTGTCGTACCCTCACCTGGACCCTAAACCGTCCCCTTCCCCAAACCCTAACCCTAGCCCGAACCCTAACCCTAACACTTCCCCGAAGCCTTCCCCTCACCCGTCCCCTAATCCTAACCCGTACGCTCACACTAACTTGCGCCCTCACACGTACGCTCCCCCTGAAGTGTTGTCGTACCCTCACCTGGACCCAAAACCGTCCCCGTCCCAAACCCTAACCCTAGCCCGAAACCTAACCCTAACCCTTCCCCGAAGCCTTCCCCTCACCCGTCCCCTAATCCTAACCCGTACGCTCACACTAACCCGCGCCCTCACACGTACACTCCCCCTAAATCGTTGTCGTACCCTCACCTGGACCCTAAACCGTCCCCGTCCCCTAACCCTAACCCTAGCCGGAAACCTAACACTTCCCCGAAGCCTTCCCCTCACCCGTCCCCTATTCCTAACCCTTACGCTCACACTAAAACGCGCCCTCACACGTACACTCCCCCTAAACCATTGTCGTACCCTCATCTGGACCCTAAACCGTCCCCGTCCCCTAACCCTAACCCTAGACCGAAACCTAAGCCTAACCCTTCCCCGAAGCCTTTCCCAACACGTCCCCTAATCCTAACCCGTACGCTAACGCTAATCTGCGCCCTCACACGTATGCTAAACCTAAAGCATTGTCGTACCCTCACCTGGACCCTAAACCGTCACCATCCCCTAAACCTCACCCTAGCCCGAACCCTAAACCTAACGATTCCCCGAAGCCTGACACTCACCCGTCCCCTAATCCTAATCCGTACGCTAACACTAACACGCGCCCTGACACGTACGCTCCATCTAAAGCGTTGTCATACCCTCACCTGGACGCTAAATTGTCCCCGTCCCCTAACCCTAACCCTAGCCCGAACCCTAACCCTTCCCCGAAGCCTTCCCCTCACCCGTCCCCTAAATCTAACCCTTACGCTCACACTAACCCGCGCCCTCACACGTACACTCCCCCTAAAGCGTTGTCGTACCCTCAACTTGACCCTAAACCGTCCCCGTCCCCTAACCGTAACCCTAGCCCGAACCCTAACCCTAACCCTTCCCCGAAGCCTTCCCCTCACCCGTCCCCTAATCCTAACCCGTACACTCACACTAACCCGCGCCCTCACACGTACGCTCCCCCTAAAGCGTTGTCGTACCCTCACCTGGACCCTAAACATTCCCCGTCCCCTAACCCTAACCCTAGCCCGAACCCTAACCCTAACACTTCCCTGAAGCCTTCCCCTCACCCGTCCCCTAATCCTAACCCTTACGGTCACACTAACCCACGCCCTCACACGTACGCACCCCCTAAACCGTTGTCGTACCCTCACCTGGACCCTAAACCGTCCCCGTCCCCTAACCCTAACCCTAGCCCGAACCCTAACCGTAACCCTTCCCCGAAGCCTTCCCCTCACCCGTCCCCTAATCCTAACCCGTATGCTCACACTAACCCACGCCCTCACACGTACTCTCCCCCTAAACCGTTGTCGTACCCTCACCTGGACCCTAAACCGTCCCCATGCCCTAACTCTAAACCTAGCCCGTCCCCTAACCGTAACGCTTCCCTTAAGCCTTCCCCTCACCCGTCCCCTAATCCCATCCCGTACCCTCACACTAACCCGCGCCCTCACACGTACGCTCCCCTTAAACCTTTGTCGTACTCTCACCTGGACCCTAAATCGTCCCTGTCCCCTAACCCTAACCCTAGCCCGAACCCTAACCCTAACCCTTCCCCGAAGCCTTCCCCTCACCCGTCCCCTAATCCTAACCCGTACACTCACACTAACCCGCGCCCTCACACGTACGCTCCCCCTAAAGCGTTGTCGTACCCTCACCTGGACCCTAAACAGTCCCCGTCCCCTAACCCTAACCCTAGCCCGAACCCTAACCCTAACACTTCCCTGAAGCCTTCCCCTCACCCGTCCCCTAATCCTAACCCGTACGCTCACACTAACCCACGCCCTCACACGTACCCTCCCCCTAAAGTGTTGTCATACCCTCACCTGGACCCTAAACCGTCCCCGACCCCTAACCCTAACCCTAGCCCAAACTCTAAACCTAACACTTCCCTGAAGCCTTCCCCTCACCCGTCCCCTAATCCTAACCCATATGCTCACACTAACCCTCGCCCTCACACGTACCCTCCCCCTGAAGCGTTGTCATACCCTCACCTGGACCCTAAATCGTCCCCGTCCCCTAACCCTAACCCTAGCCCAAACCCTAACCCTAACCCTTCCCCGAAGCCTTCCCCTCACCCGTCCCCTAATCCTAACCCTTACGGTCACACTAACCCGCGCCCACACACGTACGCTCCCCCTAAAGCGTTGTCGTACCTTCACCTGGACCCTAAACCATCCCCGTCCCCTAACCCTAACCCTAGACCGAACCCTAACCTTAACCCTTCCCCGAAGCCTTCCCCTCACCCATCCCCTAATCCTAACACGTACACTCACACTAACCCGCGCCCTCACACGTATGCTACCCCTAAAGCGTTGTCGTACCCTCACCTGGACCCTAAACCGTCCCCGTCCCTTAACCCTAACCCTAGCCCGAACCCTAACCCTAACACTTCCCTGAAGCCTTCCCCTCACCCGTCCCCTAATCCTAACACGTATGCTCACACTAACCCACGCCCTCACATGTACGCTCGCCCTAAAGCATTTTCGTACCCTCACCTGTACCCTAAACCATCCCCGTCTCTTAACCCTATCCTTAGCCCGAACCCTAACCCTAACCCTTCCGCGAAGCCTTCCCCTCACCCGTCCCCTAATCCTAACCCGTACGCTCACACTAACCCGCGCCCTCACACGTACACTCCCCCTAAAGCGTTGTCGTACCCTCACCTTGACCCTAAACCGTCCCCGTCCCCTAAACCTAACCCTAGCCCGAACCCTAACCCTAACCCTTCCCCGAAGCCTTCCCCTCACCCGTCCGCTAATCCTAACCGGTACGCTCACACTAACCCGCGCCCTCACACGTACGCTCCCCCTAAACCGTTGTCGTACACTCACCTGGACCCTAAACTGTCCCCGTCCCCTAACCCTAACCCTAGCCCGAACCCTAACCCTAACCCTTCCCCGAAGCCTACCCCTCAGCCGTCCCCTAAATCTAACCCGTACACTCACACTAACCCGCGCCCTCACACGTTCACTCCCCCTAAACCTTTGTCGTACCCTCACCGTGACCCTAAACCGTCCCCGTACCCTAACACTAACCCTAGCCCGAACCCTAACCCTAACCCTTCCCCGAAGCCTTCCCCTCACCCGTCCCCTAATCGTAACCCGTACGCTCACACTAACCCGCGCCCTCACACGTACTCTCCCCCTGAACCGTTGTCGTACCCTCATCTGGATCGTAAACCGTCCCCGTCCCTTAAACCTAACCCTTCCCCGAAGCCTTCCCCTCACCCGTCCTCTAATCCTAAACCGTACCCTCACACTAACCCACGCCCTCACACGTACGCACCCCCTAAACCGTTGTCGTACCCTCACCTGGACCCTAAACCGTCCCCGTCCCCTAACCCTAACCCTAGCCCGAACCCTAACCATAACCCTTCCCCGAAGCCTTCCCCTCACCCGTCCCCTAATCCTAACCCGTATCCTCACACTAACCCACGCACTCACACATACTCTCCCCCCAAACCGTTGTCGTACCCTCACCTGGACCCTAAACCGTCCCCATGCCCTAACTCTAAACCTAGCCCGTCCCCTAACCTTAACCCTTCCCCGAAGCCTTCCCCTCACCCGTCCCCTAATCCTAACACGTACGCTCACACTAACCCGCGCCCTCACATGTACGCTCGCCCTAAACCGTTGTCGTACCCCCACCTGGACCCTAAACCGTCCCCGTCCCCTAAACGTAACCGTAGCCCGAACCCTAACCCTAAACCTTCCCCAAAACCTTCCCCTCACCCGTCCCCGAATCATAACCCGTACGCTCACACTAACCCGCGCCCTCACACGTACGCTCCCCCTAAACCGTTGTCGTACCCTCACCTGGACCCTAAATCGTCCCCGTCCCCTAATCCGAACCCTAGCCCGAACCCTCACCCTAACCCTTCCCCGAAGCCTTCCTTTCACCCGTCCCCTAATCCGAACCCGTACGCTCACACTAAATCGCGCCCTCACACATACGCTCCCCCTAAACCGTTGTCGTACCCTCACCTGGACCCTAAACCGTCCCCATCCCCTAACCCTAACCCTAGCCCGAACCCTAAACCTAACCCTTCCCCGAAGCCTTCGCCTCACACTTCCCCTAATCCTAACCCGTACGCTCACACTAACCCGCGCTCTCACACGTACGCTCCCCCTAAACCGTTGTCGTACCCTCACCTGGACCCTAAACCGTCCCCGTCCCCTAACCCTAACCCTAGCACGAACCCTAACCCTAACCCTTCCCCGAAGCCTTCCCCTCACCCGTCCCCTAATCCTAACCCGTACGCTCACACTATCCAGTCCGCTCACACGTACGCTGCCCCTAAACCGTTGCCGTACCCACACCTGGACCCTAAACCGTCTCCATCCCCTAACCCTAAACCTAGCCCGAACCCTAACCCTAACCCGTCCCCGAAGCCTTCCCCTCACCCTTCCCCTAATCCTAACCCTTACGCTCACACTAACCCGCGCCCTCACATGTAACCTCCCCCTAAAGCGTTGTCATACCCTCACCTGGACCCTAAAGCGTCCCCGTCCCCTAACCGTAACCCTAGCCCGAAACCTAACCGTAATTCTTCCCCGAAGCCTTCCCGTCACCCGTCCCCTAATCCTAACACATACGCTCACACTAACCCGCACCCACACACGTACGCTCCCCCTAAAGCGTTGTCGTACCCTCACCTGGACCCTAAACTGTCCCTGTCCCCTAACCCTTACCCTAGCCCGAACCCTAACCCTAACCCTTCCCCGAAACCTTCCCCTCACCCCTCCCCTAATCCTAACCCGTACGCTCACACTAACCCACGCCCTCACACGTACGCTCCCCCAAAACCGTTGTCGTACCCTCATCTGGACCCTAAACCGTCCCCATCCCCTAAACCTAACCCTAGCCCGAACACTAACCCTAACTTTTCCCCGAAGTCTTCCCCTCACCCGTCCCCTAATCCTAACCCGTACACGCACACTAACCTGCGCCCTCACATGTACACTCGCCGTAAACCTTTGTCGTACCCTCACCTGGACCCTAAACCGTCCCCGTCACCTAACCCTAACCCTAGCCCGAACCATAACCCTAACCCTTCCCCGAAGCCTTCCCCTCACCCGTCCCTTAATCCTAACCCGTACCCTCACACTAACCCACGCCCTCACACGTACGCACCCCCTAAACCGTTGTAGTACCCTCACCTGGACCCTAAACCATCCCCTTCCCCTAACCCTAACCCTAGACCGAAACCTAAGCCTAACCCTTCCCCGAAGCCTTTCCCAACACGTCCCCTAATCCTAACCCGTACGCTAACGCTAATCTGCGCCCTCACACGTATGCTAAACCTAAAGCAGTCGTACCCTCACCTGGACCCTAAACCGTCACCATCCCCTAAACCTCACCCTAGCCCGAACCCTAAACCTAACGATTCCCCGAAGCCTGACACTCACCCGTCCCATAATGCTAATCCGTACGCTAACACTAACACGCGCCCTGACACGTACGCTCCATCTAAAGCGTTGTCGTACCCTCACCTGTACCCTAAACCGTCCCCGTCCCCTAATCCTAACCGTATCCCGAACCCTAACCCTAACACTTCCCCGAAGCCTTCCCCTCACCCGTCCCCTAATCCTAACCCGTACCCTCACACTAACCCACGCCCTCACACGTACGCACCCCCTAAACCGTTGTCGTACCCTCACCTGGACCCTAAACCGTCCCCATCGCGTAACCCTAACCCTAGCCCGAACCCCAACCCTAACGCTTCCCCGAAGCCTTCCCCTCACTCACACGTCCCCTAATCCTAACACGTACTCTCACACTAACCCGTGCCCTCACACATTCGCTCCCCCTAAATCGTTGTCGTACTCTCACCTGGAACCTAAACCGTTCCCATCCCCTAACCCTAACCCTAGCCCGAACCCTAACCGTAACCCTTCCCCGAAGCCTTCCCCTCACCCGTCCCGTAATCCTAACCCGTACGCTCACACTAACACGCGCCCTCACACTTACCCTCCCCCTAAAGCGTTGTCATACCCTCACCTGGACGCTAAATTGTCCCCGTCCCCTAACCCTAACCCTAGCCTGAACCCTAACTCTTCCCCGAAGCCTTCCCCTCACCCGTCCCCTAAATCTAACCCTTACGCTCACACTAACCCGCGCCCTCACACGTACACTCCCCCTAAAGCGTTGTCGTACCCTCAACTTGACCCTAAACCGTCCCCGTCCCCTAACCGTAACCCTAGCCCGAACCCTAACCCTAACCCTTCCCCGAAGCCTTCCCCTCACCCGTCCCCTAATCCTAACCCGTACACTCACACTAACCCGCACCCTCACACGTACGCTCCCCCTAAAGCGTTGTCGTACCCTCACCTGGACCCTAAACATTCCCCGTCCCCTAACCCTAACCCTATCCCGAACACTAACCCTAACACTTCCCTGAAGCCTTCCCGTCACCCGTCCCCTAATCCTAACCCATATGCTCACATTAACCCTCGCCCTCACACGTACCCTCCCCCTGAAGCGTTGTCATACCCTCACCTGGATCCTAAATCGTCCCCGTCCCCTAACCCTAACCCTAGCCCGAGCCCTAACCCTTCCCCGAAGCCTTCCCCTCACCCGTCCCCTAAATCTAAACCTTACGCTCACACTAACCCGCGCCCTCACACGTACACTCCCCCTAAAGCGTTGTCGTACCCTCACGTTGACCCTAAACCGTCCCCGTCCCCTAACCGTAACCCTAGCCCGAACCCTAACCCTAACCCTTCCCCGAAGCCTTCCCCTCACCCGTCCCCTAATCCTAACCAGTACGCTCACAGTAACCCGCGCCCTCACACGTACGCTCCCCTTAAACCATTGTCCTACCCTCACCTGGACCCTAAACCGTCCCCGTCCCCTAACCCTAACCCTAGCCCGAACCCTAACCCTAACCCTTCCCCGAAGCCTTCCCCTCACCCGTCCCCTAATCCTAACACGTATGCTCACACTAACCCGCGCCCTCACATGTACGCTCGCCCTAAAGCATTTTCGTACCCTCACCTGGACCCTAAACCATCCCCGTCTCTTAACCCTATCCTTAGCCCGAACCCTAACCCTAACCCTTCCGCGAAGCCTTCCCCTCACCCGTCCCCTAATCCTAACCCGTACGCTCACACTAACCCGCGCCCTCACACGTACACTCCCCCTAAAGCGTTGTCGTACCCTCACCTTGACCCTAAACCGTCCCCGTCCCCTAAACCTAACCCTAGCCCGAACCCTAACCCTAACCCTTCCCCGAAGCCTTCCCCTCACCCGTCCGCTAATCCTAACCCGTACGCTCACACTAACCCGCGCCCTCACACGTACGCTCCCACTAAACCGTTGTCGTACACTCACCTGGACCCTAAACTGTCCCCGTCCCCTAACCCTAACCCTAGGCCGAACCCTAACCCTAACCCTTCCCCGAAGCCTACCCCTCAGCCGTCCCCTAAATCTAACCCGTACGCTCACACTAACCCGAGCCCTCACACGTTCACTCCCCCTAAACCGTTGTCGTACCCTCACCGTGACCCTAAACCGTCCCCGTACCCTAACACTAACACTAGCCCGAACCCTAACCCTAACCCTTCCCCGAAGCCTTCCCCTCACCCGTCCCCTAATCGTAATCCGTACGCTCACACTAACCCGCGCCGTCACACGTACGCTCCCCCTGAACCGTTGTCGTACCCTCACCTGGACCCTAAACCGTCCCCATGCCCTAACTCTAAACCTAGCCCGTCCCCTAACCGTAACCCTTCCCCGAAGCCTTCCCCTCACCCGTCCCCTAATCCTAACCCGTACGCTCACACTAACCCGCGCCCTCACACGTACGCTCGCCCTAAACCGTTGTCGTACCCTCACCTGGTCCCTAAACCGTCCCCATCCCCTAACCCTAACCCTAGCCCGTACCCTAACCCTAAACCTTCCCCGAAGCCTTCCCCTCACCCGTCCCCTAATCCTAACCCGTACGCTCACACTAACCCGCGCCCTCACACGTACTCTCCCCCTAAACCATTGTCGTACACTCACCTGTACCCTAAACCGTTCCCGTCCCCTAACCCTAACCCTAGCCCGAAACCTAACCATAACCCTTCCCCGAAGCCTTCCCCTCACCCGTCCCCTAATCCTAACCCGTACGCTCACACTAACCCGCGCCCTCACATTTACGCTCCTCCTAAACCGTTGTTGTACACTCACCTGGACCCTAAACCGTCCCCGTCCCCTAACACTAACCCTAGCCCGAACCCTAACCCTAAACCTTCCCCGAAGCCTTCCCCTCACCCGTCCCCTAATCCTAACCCGTACGCTCACATTAACCCGTGCCCTCACACGTACGCTCCTCCTAAACCGTTGTCGTACCCTCACCTGGAACCTAAATCGTCCCCGACCCCTAACCCTAACCCTCGCCCGAACCCTAACCCTAACACTTCCCCGAAGCCTTCCCCTCACCCGTCCCCTAATCCTAACCCGTACGCTCACACTAACCCGCGCCCTAACACGTACGCTCCCCCTATACCGTTGTCGTACCCTCACCTGGACCCTAAACTGTCCCCGTCCCCTAACCCTAACCCTAGCCCGAACCCTAACCCTAACCCTTCCCCGAAGCCTTCCCCTCACCCGTCTCCTAATCCTAACCCATACGCTCAAACTAAACAGCCCGCTCACACGTACGCTGCCCCTAAACCGTTGTGGTACCCTCACCTGGACCCTAAACCGTCCCCATCCCCTAACCCTAACCCTAACCCTACCCAAACCCTAACCCTAACCCGTCCCCGAAGCCTTCCCCTCACCCATCACCTAATCCTAACCCGTACGCTCACACTAACCCGCGCCCTCACACATATGCTCCCCCTAAACCGTTGTCTTCCCCTCACCTGGACCCTAAACCTTCCCCGTCCCCTAACCCTAACCCTAGCCCGAACCCTAACCCTAACCCTTCCCCGAAGCCTTCCCCTCACCCGTCCCCTAATCCTAACCCGTACGCTCACACTAACCTGCGCCCTCAAACGTACACTCCCCCTAAACCATTGTCGTACACTCATCTGGACCCTAAACCGTCCCCGTCCCCTAACCCTAACCCTAGCCCTAACCCTAACCCTAACCCTTCCCCGAAGCCTTCCCCTAACCCGTCCCTTAATCCTAACCCGTACGCTCACACTAACCTGCGCCCTCAAACGTACGCTCCCCCTAAACCGTTGTCGTACCCTCTCCTGGACCCTAAACCGTCCCCGTTCCCTAACCCTAACCCTAGCCCGAACCCTAAACCTAAACCTTCCCCAAAGCCTACCCCTCACCCTTCCCCTAATCCTAATCCGTACGCTGACACTAACCCGTGCCCTCACACGTACGCTCCCCCTAAACCGTTATCGTACCCTCACCTTGAACCTAAACCGTCCCCGTCCCCGAACCCTAACCCTAGCACTAACCCTAACCCTAACCCTTCCCTGAAGCCTTCTCTCACCTGTCCCCTAATCCTAACCCGTACGCTCACACTAACCCACACCCTCACACGTACCCTCCCCCTAAAGCGTTGTCATACCCTCACCTGGACCCTAAACCGTCCCCGTCCCCTAACCCTAACCCTAGCCCGAACCCTAACCGTAACCCTTCCCCGAAGCCTTCCCCTCACCCGTCCCCTAATCCTAACCCGTACGCTCACACTAACCCACGCCCTCACACGTACGCACCCCCTAAAGCGTTGTCGTACCCTCACCTGCAGCCTAAACCGTCCCCGTCCCCTAACCCTAACCCTAGCACGAACCCTAACCCTAACCCTTCCCCGAAACCTTCCCCTCACCCGTCCCCTAATCCTAACCCGTACGCTCACACTAACCTGCGCCCACAAACGTACGCTCCCCCTAAACCGTTGTCGTACACTCACCTGGACCCTAAACCGTCCCCGTCCCCTAACCCTAACCCTAGCCCGAACCCTAAACCTAACCCTTCCCCGAAGCCTATCCCTCACCCGTTCCCTAATACTAATCCGTACGCTCACACTAACCTGTGCCCTCACACGTATGCTCACCCTAACCGTTGTCGTACCCTCACCTGGACCCTAAACCGTCCCCGACCCCTAACCCTAACCCTAGCCCGAAAACTAACCCTAACCCTTCCCCGAAACCTTCCCCTCATCCGTCCCCTAATCCTAACCCGTATTCTCACACTAACCCGCGACCTCACACGTACGCTCCCCCTAAACCGTTGTTGTACCCTCACCTGGACCATAAACCGTCCCCGTCCCCTAACCCTAACCCTAGCCCGAACCCTAAACCTAAACCTTCCCCGAAGCCTTCCCCTCACCCGTCCCCTAATCCTAACCCGTACAGTCACACTAACCCGCGCCCTCACACGTACGCTCCCCCTAATCCGTTGTCGTACCCTCACCTGGACCCTAAACCGTCCCCGTCCCCTAAACCTAACCCTAGCCCGAACCCTAAACCTAACCCTTCCCCGAAGCCTTCCCCTCACCCGTCCCCTAATCCTAACCCGTACGCTCACACTAACCCACGCCCTCACACGAACCCTCCCCCTAAAGCGTTGTCATACCGTCACCTGGACCCTAAACCGTCCCCGTCCCCTAACCCTAACCCTAGCCCGAACCCTACCCTAACCCTTCCCCAAAACCTTCCCCTCACCCGTCCCCTAATCCTAACCCGTACGCTCACACTAACCCGCGCCGTCACACGTACGCTACCCCTAAACCGTTGTCGTACCCTCACTGGACCCTAAACCGTCGCCGTCCCCTAACCCTGACCCTAGCCCGAACCCTAACCCTAACACTTTCCCGAAGCCTTCCCCTCCCCCGTCTCCTAATCCTAACCCGTATGCTCACACTAACCCACGCCCTCACACGTACGCTCCCCCTAAACCGTTGTCGTACCCTCACCTGGAACTTAAACCGTCTCCGTCCCCTAACCCTAACCCTAGCCCGAAACCTAAACCTAACCCTTCCCCGAAGCCTTCCCCTCACCCGTCCCCTAATCCTATCCCGTACGCTCACACTAACCCGCGCCCTCACACGTACGCTACCCCTAAACCATTGTCGTACCCTCACCTGGACCCTAAACCGTCCCCGTCCCCTAACCCTAACCCTAGCCCAAACCCTAACCCTAACCCTTCCCCGAAGCCTTCCCCTCAACCGTCCCCTAATCCTAACCGTACGGTGACACTAACCCGCGCCCTCACACGTACGCTCCCCCTAAACCGTTGTCGTACCCTCATCTGGACACTAAACCATCCCCATCCCCTAAACCTAACCCTAGCACGAACCCTAACCCTAACTCTTCCCCGAAGTCTTCCCCTCACCCGTCCCCTTATCCTAACCCGTACGCGCACACTAACCCGTGCCCTCACACGTACGCTTGCTGTAAACCTTTGTCGTACCCTCACCTGGACCCTAAACCGTCCCCGTCCCGTAAACCTAACCCTAGCCCGAACCCTAACCCTAACCCTTCCCCGAAGCCTTCCCCTCACCCGTCCCCTAATCCTAATCCGTACCCTCACACTAACCCACGCCCTCACACGTACGCACCCCCTAAACCGTTGTCGTACCCTCACCTGGACCCTAAACCGTCCCAGTCCCCTAACCCTAACCCTAGCCCGAACCCTAACCGTAACTCTTCCCCGAAGCCTTCCCGTCACCCGTCCCCTAATCCTAACCCGTATGCTCACACTAACCCGCGCCCTCACACGTACACTCCCCCTAAAGCGTTGTCGTACCCTCACCTTGACCCTAAACCGTCCCCGTCCCCTAAACCTAACCCTAGCCCGAACCCTAACCCTAACCCTTCCCCGAAGCCTTCCCCTCACCCGTCCGCTAATCCTAACCCGTACGCTCACACTAACCCGCGCCCTCACACGTACGCTCCCACTAAACCGTTGTCGTACACTCACCTGGACCCTAAACTGTCCCCGTCCCCTAACCCTAACCCTAGGCCGAACCCTAACCCTAACCCTTCCCCGAAGCCTACCCCTCAGCCGTCCCCTAAATCTAACCCGTACGCTCACACTAACCCGAGCCCTCACACGTTCACTCCCCCTAAACCGTTGTCGTACCCTCACCGTGACCCTAAACCGTCCCCGTACCCTAACACTAACCCTAGCCCGAACCCTAACCCTAACCCTTCCCCGAAGCCTTCCCCTCACCCGTCCCCTAATCGTAATCCGTACGCTCACACTAACCCGCGCCGTCACACGTACGCTCCCCCTGAACCGTTGTCGTACCCTCACCTGGACCCTAAACCGTCCCCATGCCCTAACTCTAAACCTAGCCCGTCCCCTAACCGTAACCCTTCCCCGAAGCCTTCCCCTCACCCGTCCCCTAATCCTAACCCGTACGCTCACACTAACCCGCGCCCTCACACGTACGCTCGCCCTAAACCGTTGTCGTACCCTCACCTGGTCCCTAAACCGTCCCCATCCCCTAACCCTAACCCTAGCCCGTACCCTAACCCTAAACCTTCCCCGAAGCCTTCCCGTCACCCGTCCCCTAATCCTAACCCGTATGCTCACACTAACCCGCGCCCTCACACGTACGCTCCCCCTAAAGCGTTGTCGTACCCTCACCTGGACCCTAAACAGTCCCCGTCCCCTAACCCTAACTCTAGCCCGAACCCTAACCCTAACAGTTCCCTGAAGCCTTCCCCTCACCCGTCCCCTAATCCTAACCCGTACGCTCACACTAACCCACGCCCTCACACGTACCCTTCCCCTAAAGTGTTGTCATACCCTCACCTGGACCCTAAACCGTCCCCGACCCCTAACCCTAACCCTAGCCCAAACTCTAAACCTAACACTTCCCTGAAGCCTTCCCCTCACCCGTCCCCTAATCCTAATCCATATGCTCACACTAACCCGCGCCCTCACACGTGCCCTCCCCCTGAAGCGTTGTCATACCCTCACCTGGACCCTAAATCGTCCCCGTCCCCTAACCCTAACCCTAGCCCAAACCCTAACCCTTCCCCGAAGCCTTCCCCTCACCCGTCCCCTAAATCTAACACTTACGCTCACACTAACCCGCGCCCTCACACGTACACTCCCCCTAAAGCGTTGTCGTAAACTCACCTTGACCCTAAACCGTCCCCGTCCCCTAACCGTAACCCTAGCCCTAACCCTAACCCTAACCCTTCCCCGAAGCCTTCCCCTCACCCGTCCCCTAATCCTAACCCTTACGGTCACACTAACCCGCGCCCACACACGTACGCTCCCCCTAAAGCGTTGTCGTACCCTCACCTGGACCCTAAACCGTCCCCGTCCCCTAACCCTAACCCTAGACCGAACCCTAACCCTAAACCTTCCCCGAAGCCTTCCCCTCACCCATCCCCTAATCCTAACCCGTACACTCACACTAACCCGCGCCCTCACACGTACGCTACCCCTAAAGCGTTGTCGTACCATCACCTGGACCCTAAACCGTCCCCATCCCCTAACCCTAACCCTAGCCCGAACCCTAACCCTAACACTTCCCCGAAGCCTTCCCCTCACCCGTCCCCTAATCCTAACCCGTATGCTCACACTAAACTGCGCCCTCACATGTACGCTCGCCCTAAAGCATTTTCGTACCCTCACCTGGACCCTAAACCATCCCCGTCTCTTAACCCTATCCTTAGCCCGAACCCTAACCCTAACCCTTCCGCGAAGCCTTCCCCTCACCCGTCCCCTAATCCTAACCCGTACGCGCACACTAACCCACGCCCTCACACGTACACTCCCCCTAAAGCGTTGTCGTACCCTCACCTTGACCCTAAACCGTCCCCGTCCCCTAAACCTAACCCTAGCCCGAACCCTAACCCTAACCCTTCCCCGAAACCTTCCCCTCACCCGTCCGCTAATCCTAACCCGTACGCTCACACTAACCCGCACCCTCACACGTGCGCTCCCCCTAAACCGTTGTCGTACACTCACCTGGACCCTAAACTGTCCCCGTCCCCTAACCCTAACCCTAGCCCGAACCCTAACCCTAACCCTTCCCCGAAGCCTACCCCTCAGCCGTCCCCTAAATCTAACCCGTACGCTCACACTAACCCGCGCCCTCACACGTTCACTCCCCCTAAACCGTTGTCGTACCCTCACCGTGACCCTAAATCGTCCCCGTACCCTAACACTAACCCTAGCCCGAACCCTAACCCTAACCCTTCCCCGAAGCCTTCCCCTCACCCGTCCCCTAATCGTAACCCGTACGCTCACACTAACCTGCGCCCTCACACGTACGCTCCCCCTGAACCGTTGTCGTACCCTCATCTGGATCGTAAACCGTCCCCGTCCCTTAAACCTAACCCTTCCCCGAAGCCTTCCCCTCACCCGTCCTCTAATCCTAACCCGTACACTAACGCTAACCCACACCCTCACATGTATGCTCCCCCAAAGCGTTGTCGTACCCTCACCTGGACACTAAACCGTCCCCGTCTCCTAACTCTAACCCTATCGCGAACCCTAACCCTAACCCTTCCCCGAAGCCGGACTCTCACCCGTCGCCTAATCCTAACCTGTACGCTCTTGCTAAACCGCGCCCTCACACGTACGCTCCCCCAAAAGCATTGTCGTACCCTCACCTGGACCCTAAACCGTCCCCGTCCCCGTCCCCTCACCCCAGCCCGAACCCTAACCCTAACCCTTCCCCGAAGCCTTCCCCTCACCCGTCCCCTAATCCTAACCCGTACGCTCACACTAACCCACGCCCTCACACTTACGCTCCCCCTGAAGCGTTGTCGTACCCTCACCTGGACCCTAAACCGTCCCCATCCCCTAACCCTAACCCTAGCCCGAACCCTAACCCTAACCCTTTCCCGAATCCTTCCCCTCACCCGTCCCCTAATCCTAACCCGTACGCTCACACTAACCCGCACCCTCACACGTACGCTCCCCCTGAAGCGTTGTCGTACCCTCACCTGGACCCTAAACCATCCCCGTCCCCTAACCCTAACCCTAGCCCGAAACCTAACCCTAACACTTCCCCGAAGCCTTCCCCTCACCCGTCCCCTAATCCTAACCCGTATGATCACACTAACCCGCGCCCTCACACGTACACTCCCCCTAAATCGTTGTCTTACCCTCACCTGGACCCTAAACCGTCCTCGTCCCCTAACCCTAACCCTAGCCCGAAACCTAACACTTCCCCGAAGCCTTCCCCTCACCCGTCCCCTAATCCTAACCCGTACACTGACACTAACCCGCGCCCTCACACGTACGCTCCCCCTAAACCATTGTCGTACCCCCACCTGGACGCTATACCGTCCCCGTCCCCTAACCCTAACTCTAGCCCGAACCCTAACCCTAACCCTTCCCCGAAGCCTTCGCCTCACCCGTCCCCTAATCCTTACCCGTACGCTCACACTAACCAGCACCCTCACACGTACGCTCCCCCTAAAGGGTTGTCGTACCCTCACCTGGACCCTAAACCGTCCCCGTCCCCTAACCCTAACCCTAGCCCGAACCGTAACCCTAACCCTTCCCCGAAGACTTCACCTCACCCGTCCCCTAATCCTAACCCGTACGCTCACACTAACACGCGCCCTCACACGTACACTCCCCCTAAACCATTGTCGTACCCTCACCTGGACCCTAAACCGTCCCCGTCCCCTAACCCTAACCCTAGCCCAAACCCTAACCCTAACCCTTCCCCGAAGCCTTCCCCTCACCCGTCCCCTAATCCTAACCCGTACGCTCAAACTAACCCAGGGCCTCACACGTACGCTCCCCCTAAAGCGTTGTCGTACTCTCATCTGGACCCTAAACCATCCCCTTCCCCTAACCCTAACCCTAGACCGAAACCTAAGCCTAACCCTTCCCCGAAGCCTTTCCCAACACGTCCCCTAATCCTAACCCGTATGCTAACGCTAATCAGCGCCCTCACACGTATGCTAAACCTAAAGCATTGTCGTACCCTCACCTGGACCCTAAACCGTCACCATCCCCTAAACTTCACCCTAGCCCGAACCCTAACCCTAACGATTCCCCGAAGCCTGACACTCACCCGTCCCCTAATCCTAATCCGTACGCTAACACTAACACGCGCCCTGACACGTACGCTCCATCTAAAGCGTTGTCGTACCCTCACCTGGACCCTAAACCGTCCCCGTCCCCTAACCCTAACCTTAGCCCGAACCCTAACCCTAACACTTCCCCGAAGCCTTCGCTCACCCGTCCCCTAATCCTAACACGTACCCGCACACTAACCCACGCCCTCACACGTACGGACCCCCTAAACCGTTGTCGTACCCTCACCTGGACCCTAAACCGTCCCCATCGCCTAACCCTAACCCTAGCCCGAACCCCAACCCTAACCCTTCCCCGAAGCCTTCCCCTCACTCACCCGTCCCCTAATCCTAACACGTACTCTCACACTAACCCGTGCCCTCACACATTCGCTCCCCCTAAATCGTTGTCGTACTCTCACCTGGAACCGAAACCGTTCCCGTCCCGTAACCCTAACCCTAGCCCGAACCCTAACCCTAACCCTTCCCCGAAGCCTTCCCCTCACCCGTCCCCTAATCCTAACCCGTACGCTCACACTAATCTGCGCCCTCACATGTACGCTCCCCCTAAAGCGTTGTCATACCCTCACCTGGACCCTAAACCGTCCCCGTCCCCTAACACTAACCCTAGCCCGAACCCTAACCGTAACCCTTCCCCGAAGCCTTCCCCTCACCCGTCCCCTAATCCTAACCCGTACGCTCACACTAACCCACGCCCTCACACGTACTCTCCCCCTAAACCGTTGTCGTACCCTCACCTGGGCCCTAAACCGTCCCCATCCCCTAACCCTAACCCTAGCCAGAACCCTAACACTAACTCTTCCCCGAAGCCTTCCCCTCACCCGTCCCCGAATCCTATCCCGTAAGGTCACACTAACCCGGGCCCTCACACGTTCGCTCCCCCTAAACCGCTGACGTACCCTCACCTGGACCCTAAACCGTCCCCGTCCCCTAACCCTAACCCTAGCCCGAACCCTAACCCTAACTCTTCCCTGAAGCCTTCCCCTCACCCGTCCCCTAATCCTAACCCTTACGCTCACACTAACCCACGCCCTCACATGTAACCTCCCCCTAAAGCGTTGTCATACCCTCACCTGGACCCTAAAGCGTCCCCGTCCCCTAACCGTAACCCTAGCCCGAAACCTAACCGTAATTCTTCCCCGAAGCCTTCCCGTCACCCGTCCCCTAATCCTAACCCGTACGCTCACACTAACCCGCACCCACACATGTACGCTCCCCCTAAAGCGTTGTCGTACCCTCACCTGGACCCTAAACCGTCCCTGTCCCCTAACCCTTACCCTAGCCCGAACCCTAACCCTAACCCTTCCCCGAAACCTTCCCCTCACCCCTCCCATAATCCTAACCCGTACGCTCACACTAACCCACGCACTAACACGTACGCTCTCCCGAAACCGTTGTCGTACCCTCATCTGGACCCTAAACCGTCCCCATCCCCTAAACCTAACCCTAGCCCGAACCCTAACCCTAACTCTTCCCCGAAGTCTTCCCCTCACCCGTCCCCTAATCCTAACCCGTACGCGCACACTAACCGCGCCGTCACATGTACACTCGCCGTAAACCTTTGTCGTAACCTCACCTGGACCCTAAATCGTCCCCGTCCCCTAACCCTAACCCTAGCCCGAACCCTAACCCTAACCCTTCCCCGAAGCCTTCCCCTCACCCGTCCCCTAATCCTAACCCGTACCCTCACACTAACCCACGCCCTCACACGTACGCACCCCCTAAACCGTTGTCGTACCCTCACCTGGACCCTAAACCGTCCCCATCGCCTAACCCTAACCCTAGCCCGAACCCTAACCCTAAACCTTCCCCAACGCCTTCCCCTCACCCGTCCCCTAATCCTAACACGTACTCTCACACTAACCCGCGCCCTCACACATTCGCTCCCCCTAAACCGTTGTGGTACGCTCTCCTGGACCCTAAACCGTCCCCGTCCCCTAACCCTAACCCTAGCCCGAACCCTAACCGTAAACCTTCCCTGAAGCCTTCCCCTCACCCGTCCCGTAATCCTAACCCCTATGCTCACACTAACCCACGCCCTCACACGTACTCTCCCCCTAAAGCGTTGTCGTACCCTCACCTGGACCCTAAACCGTCCCCATGCCCTAACTCTAAACCTAGCCCGTCCCCTAACCGTAACACTTCCCCGAAGCCTTCCCCTCACCCGTCCCCTAATCCCATCCCGTACCCTCACACTAACCCGCGCCCTCACACGTACGCTCCCCTTAAACCTTTGTCGTACTCTCACCTGGACCCTAAATCTTCCCCGTCCCCTAACCCTAACCCTAGCCCGATCCCTAACCCTTCCCCGAAGCCTTCCCCTCACCCTTCCCCTAAATCTAACCCTTACGCTCACACTAACCCGTGCCCTCACACGTACACTCCCCCTAAAGCGTTGTCGTACCCTCACCTGGACCCTAAACCGTCCCCATTCCCTAACCCTAACCCTAGACCGAACCCTAACCCTAACACTTCCCCGAAGCCTTCCCCTCACACATCCCCTATTCATAACCCGTACGCTCACACTAACCCGTGCCCTCACATGTACGCTACCCCTAAAGCGTTGTCGTACCCTCACCTGGACCCTAAAGCGTCCCCGTCCCCTAACCCTAACCCTAGCCCGAACCCTAACCCTAACCCTTCCCCGAAGCCTTCCCCTCACCCGTCCCCTAATCCTAACCCGTACGCTCACACTAACCCGCGCCCTCACACGTACGCTCCCCCTGAACCGTTGTCGTACCCTCATCTGGATCGTAAACCGTCCCCGTCCCTTAACCCTAACCCTTCCCCGAAGCCTTCCCCTCACCCGTCCTCTAATCCTAACCCGTACGCTAACGCTAACCCACACCCTCACATGTACGCTCCCCCAAAGTGTTGTAGTACCCTCACCTGGACACTAAACCTTCCCCGTCTCCTAACTCTAACCCTACCGCGAACCCTAACCCTAACCCTTCCCCGAAGCCTGACTCTCAACCGTCGCCTAATCCTAACCTGTACGCTCTCGCTAAACCGCGCCCTCACACGTACGCTCCCCCTAAAGCGTTGTCGTACCCTCACCTGGAACCTAAACAATCCCCGTCCCCTAACCCTAACCCTAGCCCGAACCCTAACCCTAACACTTCCCTTAAGCCTTCCCCTCACCCGTCCCCTAATCCTAACCCTTACGGTCACACTAACCCACGCCCTCACACGTACGCACCCCCTAAACCGTTGTCGTACCCTCACCTGGACCCTAAACCGTCCCCGTCCCCTAACCCTAACCCTAGCCCGAACCCTAACCGTAACCCTTCCCCGAAGCCTTCCCCTCACCCGTCCCCTAAACCTAACCCGTATGCCCACACTAACCCACGCCCTCACACGTACTCTCCCCCTAAACCGTTGTCGTACCCTCACCTGGACCCTAAACCGTCCCCATGCCCTAACTCTAAACCTAGCCCGTCCCCTAACCGTAACCCTTCCCTTAAGCCTTCCCCTCACCCGTCCCCTAATCCCATCCCGTACCCTCACACTAACCCGCGCCCTCACACGTACGCTCCCCTTAAACCTTTGTCGTACTCTCACCTGGACCCTAAACCGTCCCTGTCCCCTAACCATAACCCTAGCCCGAACCCTAACCCTAACCCTTCCCCGAAGCCTTCCCCTCACCCGTCCCATAATCCTAACCCGTACACTCACACTAACCCACGCCCTCACACGTACGCTCCCCCTAAAGCGTTGTCGTACCCTCACCTGGACCCTAAACAGTCCCCGTCCCCTAACCCTAACCCTAGCCCGAACCCTAACCCTAACACTTACCTGAAGCCTTCCCCTCACCCGTCCCCTAATCCTAACCCGTACGCTCACACTAATCTGCGCCCTCACATGTACGCTCCCCCTAAAGCGTTGTCATACCCTCACCTGGACCCTAAACCGTCCCCATCCCCTAACACTAACCCTAGCCCGAACCCTAACCGTAACCCTTCCCCGAAGCCTTCCCCTCACCCGTCCCCTAATCCTAACCCGTACGCTCACACTAACCCACGCCCTCACACGTACTCTCCCCCTAAACCGTTGTCGTACCCTCACCTGGGCCCTAAACCGTCCCCATCCCCTAACCCTAACCCTAGCCAGAACCCTAACACTAACTCTTCCCCGAAGCCTTCCCCTCACCCGTCCCCGAATCCTATCCCGTAAGGTCACACTAACCCGGGCCCTCACACGTTCGCTCCCCCTAAACCGCTGACGTACCCTCACCTGGACCCTAAACCGTCCCCGTCCCCTAACCCTAACCCTAGCCCGAACCCTAACCCTAACTCTTCCCTGAAGCCTTCCCCTCACCCGTCCCCTAATCCTAACCCTTACGCTCACACTAACCCACGCCCTCACATGTAACCTCCCCCTAAAGCGTTGTCATACCCTCACCTGGACCCTAAAGCGTCCCCGTCCCCTAACCGTAACCCTAGCCCGAAACCTAACCGTAATTCTTCCCCGAAGCCTTCCCGTCACCCGTCCCCTAATCCTAACCCGTACGCTCACACTAACCCGCACCCACACATGTACGCTCCCCCTAAAGCGTTGTCGTACCCTCACCTGGACCCTAAACCGTCCCTGTCCCCTAACCCTTACCCTAGCCCGAACCCTAACCCTAACCCTTCCCCGAAACCTTCCCCTCACCCCTCCCATAATCCTAACCCGTACGCTCACACTAACCCACGCACTAACACGTACGCTCTCCCGAAACCGTTGTCGTACCCTCATCTGGACCCTAAACCGTCCCCATCCCCTAAACCTAACCCTAGCCCGAACCCTAACCCTAACTCTTCCCCGAAGTCTTCCCCTCACCCGTCCCCTAATCCTAACCCGTACGCGCACACTAACCGCGCCGTCACATGTACACTCGCCGTAAACCTTTGTCGTAACCTCACCTGGACCCTAAATCGTCCCCGTCCCCTAACCCTAACCCTAGCCCGAACCCTAACCCTAACCCTTCCCCGAAGCCTTCCCCTCACCCGTCCCCTAATCCTAACCCGTACCCTCACACTAACCCACGCCCTCACACGTACGCACCCCCTAAACCGTTGTCGTACCCTCACCTGGACCCTAAACCGTCCCCATCGCCTAACCCTAACCCTAGCCCGAACCCTAACCCTAAACCTTCCCCAACGCCTTCCCCTCACCCGTCCCCTAATCCTAACACGTACTCTCACACTAACCCGCGCCCTCACACATTCGCTCCCCCTAAACCGTTGTGGTACGCTCTCCTGGACCCTAAACCGTCCCCGTCCCCTAACCCTAACCCTAGCCCGAACCCTAACCGTAAACCTTCCCTGAAGCCTTCCCCTCACCCGTCCCGTAATCCTAACCCCTATGCTCACACTAACCCACGCCCTCACACGTACTCTCCCCCTAAAGCGTTGTCGTACCCTCACCTGGACCCTAAACCGTCCCCATGCCCTAACTCTAAACCTAGCCCGTCCCCTAACCGTAACACTTCCCCGAAGCCTTCCCCTCACCCGTCCCCTAATCCCATCCCGTACCCTCACACTAACCCGCGCCCTCACACGTACGCTCCCCTTAAACCTTTGTCGTACTCTCACCTGGACCCTAAATCTTCCCCGTCCCCTAACCCTAACCCTAGCCCGATCCCTAACCCTTCCCCGAAGCCTTCCCCTCACCCTTCCCCTAAATCTAACCCTTACGCTCACACTAACCCGTGCCCTCACACGTACACTCCCCCTAAAGCGTTGTCGTACCCTCACCTGGACCCTAAACCGTCCCCATTCCCTAACCCTAACCCTAGACCGAACCCTAACCCTAACACTTCCCCGAAGCCTTCCCCTCACACATCCCCTATTCATAACCCGTACGCTCACACTAACCCGTGCCCTCACATGTACGCTACCCCTAAAGCGTTGTCGTACCCTCACCTGGACCCTAAAGCGTCCCCGTCCCCTAACCCTAACCCTAGCCCGAACCCTAACCCTAACCCTTCCCCGAAGCCTTCCCCTCACCCGTCCCCTAATCCTAACCCGTACGCTCACACTAACCCGCGCCCTCACACGTACGCTCCCCCTGAACCGTTGTCGTACCCTCATCTGGATCGTAAACCGTCCCCGTCCCTTAACCCTAACCCTTCCCCGAAGCCTTCCCCTCACCCGTCCTCTAATCCTAACCCGTACGCTAACGCTAACCCACACCCTCACATGTACGCTCCCCCAAAGTGTTGTAGTACCCTCACCTGGACACTAAACCTTCCCCGTCTCCTAACTCTAACCCTACCGCGAACCCTAACCCTAACCCTTCCCCGAAGCCTGACTCTCAACCGTCGCCTAATCCTAACCTGTACGCTCTCGCTAAACCGCGCCCTCACACGTACGCTCCCCCTAAAGCGTTGTCGTACCCTCACCTGGAACCTAAACAGTCCCCGTCCCCTAACCCTAACCCTAGCCCGAACCCTAACCCTAACACTTCCCTTAAGCCTTCCCCTCACCCGTCCCCTAATCCTAACCCTTACGGTCACACTAACCCACGCCCTCACACGTACGCACCCCCTAAACCGTTGTCGTACCCTCACCTGGACCCTAAACCGTCCCCGTCCCCTAACCCTAACCCTAGCCCGAACCCTAACCGTAACCCTTCCCCGAAGCCTTCCCCTCACCCGTCCCCTAAACCTAACCCGTATGCCCACACTAACCCACGCCCTCACACGTACTCTCCCCCTAAACCGTTGTCGTACCCTCACCTGGACCCTAAACCGTCCCCATGCCCTAACTCTAAACCTAGCCCGTCCCCTAACCGTAACCCTTCCCTTAAGCCTTCCCCTCACCCGTCCCCTAATCCCATCCCGTACCCTCACACTAACCCGCGCCCTCACACGTACGCTCCCCTTAAACCTTTGTCGTACTCTCACCTGGACCCTAAACCGTCCCTGTCCCCTAACCATAACCCTAGCCCGAACCCTAACCCTAACCCTTCCCCGAAGCCTTCCCCTCACCCGTCCCCTAATCCTAACCCGTACACTCACACTAACCCACGCCCTCACACGTACGCTCCCCCTAAAGCGTTGTCGTACCCTCACCTGGACCCTAAACAGTCCCCGTCCCCTAACCCTAACCCTAGCCCGAACCCTAACCCTAACACTTCCCTGAAGCCTTCCCCTCACCCGTCCCCTAATCCTAACCCGTACGCTCACACTAACCCACGCCCTCACACGTACCCTCCCCCTAAAGTGTTGTCATACCCTCACCTGGACCCTAAACTGTCCCCGACCCCTAACCCTAACCCTAGCCCAAACTCTAAACCTAACACTTCCCTGAAGCCTTCCCCTCACCCGTCCCCTAATCCTAACCCATATGCTCACACTAACCCTCGCCCTCACACGTACCCTCCCCCTGAAGCGTTGTCATACCCTCACCTGGACCCTAAATCGTCCCCGTCCCCTAACCCTAACCCTAGCCCAATCCCTAACCCTTCCGCGAAGCCTTCCCCTCACCCGTCCCCTAAATCTAACACTTACGCTCACACTAACCCGCGCCCTCACACGTACACTCCCCCTAAAGCGTTGTCGTAAACTCACCTTGACCCTAAACCGTCCCCGTCCCCTAACCGTAACCCTAGCCCGAACCCTAACCCTAACCCTTCCCCGAAGCCTTCCCCTCACCCGTCCCCTAATCCTAACACGTATGCTCACACTAACCCGCGCCCTCACATGTACGCTCGCCCTAAAGCATTTTCGTACCCTCACCTGTACCCTAAACCATCCCCGTCTCTTAACCCTATCCTTAGCCCGAACCCTAACCCTAACCCTTCCGCGAAGCCTTCCCCTCACCCGTCCCCTAATCCTAACCCGTACGCTCACACTAACCCGCGCCCTCACACGTACACTCCCCCTAAAGCGTTGTCGTACCCTCACCTTGACCCTAAACCGTCCCCGTCCTCTAAACCTAAGCCTAGCCCGAACCCTAACCCTAACCCTTCCCCGAAGCCTTCCCCTCACCCGTCCGCTAATCCTAACCCGTACGCTCACACTAACCCGCGCCCTCACACGTACGCTCCCCCTAAACCGTTGTCGTACACTCACCTGGACCCTAAACTGTCCCCGTCCCCTAACCCTAACCCTAGCCCGAACCCTAACCCTAACCCTTCCCCGAAGCCTACCCCTCAGCCGTCCCCTAAATCTAACCCGTACGCTCACACTAACCCGCGCCCTCACACGTTCACTCCCCCTAAACCGTTGTCGTACCCTCACCGTGACCCTAAACCGTCCCCGTACCCTAACACTAACCCTAGCCCGAACCCTAACCCTAACCCTTCCCCGAAGCCTTCCCCTCACCCGTCCCCTAATCGTAACACGTACGCTCACACTAACCCGCGCCCTCACACGTACTCTCCCCCTGAACCGTTTTCGTACCCTCATCTGGATCGTAAACCGTCCCCGTCCCTTAAACCTAACACTTCCCCGAAGCCTTCCCTTCACCCGTCCTCTAATCCTAACCCGTACCCTCACACTAACCCACGCCCTCACACGTACGCACCCCCTAAACCGTTGTCGTACCCTCACCTGGACCCTAAACCGTCCCCGTCCCCTAACCCTAACCCTAGCCCGAACCCTAACCCTAACCCTTCCCCGAAGCCTTCCCCTCACCCGTCCCCTAATCCTAACACGTACGCTCACACTAACCCGCGCCCTCACACGTACGCTTGCCCTAAACCGTTGTCGTACCCTCACCTGGTCCCTAAACCGTCCCCAACCCCTAACCCTAACCCTAGCCCGAACCCTAACCCTAAACCTTCCCCGAAGCCTTCCCCTCACCCGTCCCCTAATCCTAAACCGTACGCTCTCACTAACCCGCGCCCTCACACGTACTCTCCCCCTAAACCATTGTCGTACACTCACCTGGACCCTAAACAGTTCCCGTCCCCTAACCCTAACCCTAACCCGAACCCCAAACCTAACTCTTCCCCGAAGCCTTCCCCTCACCCGTCCCCTAATCCTAACCCGTACGCTCACACTAACCCGTGCCCTAACACGTACGCTCTCCCTAAACCGTTGTCGTACCCCCACCTGGACCCTAAACCGTCCCCGTCCCCTAAACGTAACCGTAGCCCGAACCCTAACCCTAAACCTTCCCCAAAGCCTTCCCCTCACCCGTCCCCGAATCATAACCCGTACGCTCACACTAACCCGCGCCCTCACACGTACGCGCCCCCTAAACCGTTGTCGTACCCTCACCTGGACCCTAAACGGTCCCCGTCCCCTAACGCAAACCCTATCCCGAACCCTAACCCTAAACCTTCCCAGAAGCCTTCCCCTCACCCGTCCCCTAATCCTAACCCGTACGCTCACACTAACCCACGTCTTCACACGTACACTCCCCCTAAAACCGTTGTCGTACCCTCACCTGGACCCTAAACCGTCACCATCCCCTAAACCTCACCCTAGCCCGAACCCTAAACCTAACGATTCCCCGAAGCCTGACACTCACCCGTCCCCTAATGCTAATCCGTACGCTAACACTAACACGCGCCCTGACAGGTACGCTCCATCTAAAGCGTTGTCGTACCCTCACCTGGACCCTAAACCGTCCCCGTCCCCTAAACCTAACCCTAGCCCGAACCCTAACCCTAACCCTTCCCCGAAGCCTTCCCCTCACCCGTCCGCTAATCCTAATCCGTACGCTCACACTAACCCGCGCCCTCACACGTACGCTCCCCCTAAACCGTTGTCGTACACTCACCTGGACCCTAAACTGTCCCCGTCCCCTAACCCTAACCCTAGCCCGAACCCTAACCCTAACCCTTCCCCGAAGCCTACCCCTCAGCCGTCCCCTAAATCTAACCCGTACGCTCACACTAACCCGCGCCCTCACACGTTCACTCCCTCTAAACCGTTGTCGTACCCTCACCGTGACCCTAAACCGTCCCCGTACCCTAACACTAACCCTAGCCCGAACCCTAACCCTAACCCTTCCCCGAAGCCTTCCCCTCACCCGTCCCCTAATCGTAACCCGTACGCTCACACTAACCCGCGCCCTCACACGTACGCTCCCCCTGAACCGTTGTCGTACCCTCATCTGGATCGTAAACCGTCCCCGTTTCTTAAACCTAAGCCTTCCCCGAAGCCTTCCCCTCACCCTTCCTCTAATCCTAACCCGTACCCTCACACTAACCCACGCCCTCACACGTACGCACCCCCTAAACCGTTGTCGTACCCTCACCTGGACCCTAAACCGTCCCCGTCCCCTAACCCTAACCCTAGCCCGAACCCTAACCCTAACCCTTCCCCGAAGCCTGACTCTCACCCGTCCCCTAATCCTAACCCGTATGCTCACACTAACCCACGCCCTCACACGTACTCTCCCCCTAAACCATTGTCGTACCCTCACCTGGACCCTAAACCGTCCCCATGCCCTAACTCTAAACCTAGCCCGTCCCCTAACCGTAACCCTTCCCCGAAGCCTTCCCCTCACCCGTCCCCTAATCCTAACCCGTACGCTCACACTAACCCGTGCCCTCACACGTACGCTCACCCTAAACCGTTGTCGTACCCTCACCTGGTCCCTAAACCGTCCCCATCCCCTAACCCTAACCCTAGCCTGTACCCTAACCCTAAACCTACCCCGAAGCCTTCCCCTCACCCGTCCCCTAATCCTAACCCGTACGCTCACACTAACCCGCGCCCTAACACGTACGCTCCCCCTATACCGTTGTCGTACCCTCACCTGGACCCTAAACCGTCCCCGTCCCCTAAACCTAACCCTAGCCCGAACCCTAACCCTAACCCTGCCCCGAAGCCTTCCCCTCACCCGTCCCCTAATCCTAACCCGTACGCTCACACTAACCCGCGCCCTCACACGTACGCTCCCCCTAAACCGTTGTCGTACACTCACCTGGACGCTAAACCGTCCCCGTCCCCTAACCCTACCCTAGCCCGAACCCTAACCCTAACCCTTCCCCGAAGCCTACACCTCAGCCGTCCCCTAATCCTAATCCGTACGCTCACACTAACCCGTGCCCTCACACGTACGCTCCCCCTAAACCGTTGTCATACCCTCACCTGGACCCTAAACCGTCCCCGTCCCCTAACCCTAACCCTAGTCCGAACCCTAACCCTAACACTTCCGCGAAGCCTTCCCCTCACCCGTGCCCTATTCCTAACCCGACGCTCACACTAACCCACGCCCTCACACGTACGCTCCCCCTAAACCGTTGTCGTACCCTCACCTGGACCCTAAACCGTCCCCGTCCCCTATCCCTATCCCTAACCCTAGCCCGAAGCCTAAACCTAAACCTTCACCGAAGCCTTGCCCTCACCCGTCCCCTAATCGTAGCCCGTACACTTACACTAACCTTTGCCCTCACACGTACGCTCCCCCTAAACCGTTCTCGTACCCTCACCTGGACCCTAAACCATCCCCGTCCCCTAACCCTAACCTCAGCCCGAACCCTAAACCTAACCCTTACCCGAAGCCTTCCCCAAACCCGTCCCCTAATCCTAACCCGTACACTCACACTAACCTGCGCCCTCACACGTACGCTCCCGCTAAACCGTTGTCATACACTCACCTGAACACTAAACCGTCCCCGTCCCCTAACCCTAACCCTAGCCCGAACCCTAACCCTAAACCTTCCCCGAAGCATTCCCCTCACCCGTCCCCTAATCCTAACACGTACGCTCACACTAACCCGTGCCCTCACACTTACGCTCCCCCTAAACCGTTGTCGTACCCTCACCTGGACCCTAAACCGTCCCCGTCCCCAAACCCTAACCCTAGCCCGAACCCTAACCCTAACCCTTCCCCGAAGCCTTCCCCTCACCCGTCCCCAAATCCTAACCCGTACGCTCAAACTAACCCATGCCCTCACACGTACGATCCCCCTAAACCGTTGTCGTACCCTCACCTGGACGCTAAACCGTCCCCGTCCCCTAACCATAACCCTAGCCTGAACCCTAACCCTAACCCTTTTCCGAAGCCTTCCCATCACCCGTCCCCTAATCCTAACCCCTACGCTCACACTAACCCGCGCCCTCACACGTACCCTCTCCCTAAAGCATTGTCGTAAATTCACCTGGACCCTAAACCGTCCCCATCCCCTAGCCCTAACCCTAGCCCGAACCCTAACCCTAACCCTTCCCCGAAGCCTTCCCCTCACCCATCCCCTAATCCTAACCCGTACGCTCACACTAACCCGCGCCCTCACACGTGCGCTCCCCCTAAACCTTTGTCGTACCCTCACCTGGACCCTAAACCGTCCCCGTCCCCTAACCCTAACCGTAGCCCGAACCATAACCGTAACCCTTCCCCGAAGCCTTCCCCTCACTCGTCCCCTAATCCTAACCAGTACGCTCACACTAACCCGCGCCCTCACACGTACGCTCCTCCTAAACCGTTGTCGTACCCTCACCTGGACACTAAACCGTCCCCTAACCCTAACCCTAACCCTAGCCCGAACCCTAACCCTAACCTTTCCCCGAAGCCTTCCCCTCACCAGTCCCCTAATCCTAACACGTACGCTCACACTAACCCGCGCCCTCACATGTACGCTCCCCCTAAACCGTTGTCGTACACTCACCTGGACCCTAAACCGTCCCCGTCCCCTAACCCTAACCCTAGCCCGAACCCTAAACCTAACCCTTCCCCGAAGACTTCCCCTCACCCGTCCCCTAATCCTAACCCGTACGCTCACACTAACCCGCGCCCTCACACATACGCTCCCCCTAAACCGTTGTCGTACCCTCACCTGGACCCTAAACCGTGCCCATCCCCGTCCCCTAACCCTAGCCCAAACCCTAACCCTTCCCCGAAGCCTTCCCCTCACCCGTCCCATAATCCTAACCCGTACGCTCACACTAACCCGCGCCCTCACACGTACGCTCCTCCTAAACCGTTGTCGTACCCTCACCTGGACCCTAAACCGTCCCCGTCCCCTAACCCTAAACCTAGACCGAAACCTAAGCCTAACATTTCCCCGAAGCCTGAACCAACACTTCCCCTAAACCTAACCCGTACGCTCACGCTAATCCACGCCCTCACACTTACGCTACACCTAAAGCGTTGTTGTACACTCAGCTGGACAATAAACCGTCGCCATACCCTAAACCTAACCCTAGCCCGAACCCTAACCCTAACACTTCCCTGAATCCTGACCCTCACCCGTCCCCTAATCTTAACACGTACGCTCACGCTAACCCGCACCCTGACAGGAACGCTCTCCCTAAAGCGTTGTCGTACACTCACCTGGAACCTAAACCGTCCCCGTCTTCTAACCCTAACCCTAGCCCGAACCCTAACCCTAACCCTTCCCCGAATCCTCACCCTCACCCGTTCCCAAATCCTAACCCGCAGGCTAACGCTAACCCGTGCCCTCACATGTACGCTCCCCCTAAACCATTGTCGTACCCTCACCTGGACCCGAAACCGTACCCGTCCCCTAACCCTAACCCTAGCCCGAAACCTAACCCTTCGCTGAAGCCTTCCCCTCACCCTTCCCCTAATCCTAACCCATACGCTCACACTAACCCACGTCTTCACACGTACGCTCCCCCTAAACCTTTGTCGTACCCTCACCTTGACCCTAAACCGTCCCCGTCCCCTAAACCTAACCCTAGCCCGAACCCTAACCCTAACCCTTCCCCGAAGCCTTCCCCTCACCCATCCCCTAAACCTAACCCGTACGCTCACACTAACCCGTGCCGTCACACGTACGCTTCCCCTAAACCGTTGTCGTATCCTCATCTGGACCGTAAACCGTCCCTGTCCCTTAACCCTAACCCTTCCCCGAAGCCTTCCCCTCACCCGTCCCCTAATCCTAACCCGTACGCTCACACTAACCCGCGCCCTCACACGTACGCTCCCCCTAAACCGTTGTCGTACCCTCACCTGGACCCTAAACCGTCCCCGTCCCCTAACCCTAACCCTAGCCGGAACCCTAAACCTAACACTTCCCCGAAGCCTTCCCCTCACCCGTTCCCTAATCCTAACTCGTACGCTCACACTAACCCACGCCCTCACACGTATGCTCCCCCTAAACCGTTGTCGTACCCTCAGCTGGACCTTAAAACGTCCCCATCCCCGTCACCTAACCCTAGCCCGGACCCTAACCCTAACCCTTCCCCGAAGCCTTCCCCTCACCCGTCCCCTAATCCTAACCCGTACGCTCACATTAACCAGCGCCCTCACACGTACGCTCCCCCTAAACCGTTGTCGTACCCTCACCTGGACCCTAAACCGTCCCTGTCCCCTAACCCTAACCCTAGCCCGAACCCTAACCCTTCCCTGAAGCCTTCCCCTCATCCGTCCCCTAATCCTAACCGATACGCTTACACTAACCCTCATGCTCACACGTATGCTCCCCCTAAAGCGTTGTCGTACACTCACCTGGACCCTAAACCGTCCCCGTCCCCTAACCCTAACCCTAGCCCGAATCCTAACCCTAACCCTTCCCTGAAGCCTTCCCCTCACCCGTCCCCTAATCCTAACCCTTACGCACACACTAACCCGCGCCCTCACATGTAACCTCCCCCTAAAGCGTTGTCATACCCTCACCTGGACCCTAAAGCGTCCCCGTCCCCTAACCGTAACCCTAGCCCGAAACCTAACCGTGATTCTTCCCCGAAGCCTTCCCGTCACCCGTCCCCTAATCCTAACCCGTACGCTCACACTAACCCGCACCCACACACGTACGCTCCCCCTAAAGCGTTGTCGTACCCTCACCTGGACCCTAAACCGTCCCTGTCCCCTAACCCTTACCCTAGCCCGAACCCTAACCCTAACCCTTCCCAGAAACCTTCCCCTCACCCCTCCCATAATCCTAACCCGTACGCTCACACTTACCCACGCCCTCACACGTACGCTCCCCCGAAACCGTTGTCGTACCCTCATCTGGACCCTAAACCGTCCCCATCCCCTAAACCTAACCCTAGCCCGAAACCTAACCCTAACTCTTCCCCGAAGTCTTCCCCTCACCCGTCCCCTAATCCTAACCCGTACGCGCACACTAACCCGCGCCCTCACATGTACACTCGCCGTAAACCTTTGTCGTAACCTCACCTGGACCCTAAACCGTCCCCGTCCCCTAACCCTAACCATAGCCCGAACCCTAACCCTAACCCTTCCCCGAAGCCTTCCCCTCACCCGTCCCCTAATGCTAACCCGTACCCTCACACTAACCCACGCCCTCACACGTACGCACCCCCTAAACCGTTGTCGTACCCTCACCTGGACCCTAAACCGTCCCCATCGCCTAACCCTAACCCTAGCCCGAACTCTAACCCTAATCCTTCCCCAAAGCCTTCCCCTCACCCGTCCCCTAATCCTAACACGTACTCTCACACTAACCCGCGCCCTCACACATTCGCTCCCCCTAAACCGTTGTGGTACGCTATCCTGGACCCTAAACCGTCCCCGTCCCCTAACCCTAAGCCTAGCCCGAACCCTAACCGTAACCCTTCCCTGAAGCCTTCCCCTCACCCGTCCCGTAATCCTAACCCCTATGCTCACACTAACCCACGCCCTCACACGTACTCTCACCCTAAAGCGTTGTCGTACCCTCACCTGGACCCTAAACCGTCCCCATGCCCTAACTCTAAACCTAGCCCGTCCCCTAACCGTAACCCTTCCCTTAAGCCTTCCCCTCACCCGTCGCCTAATCCCATCCCGTACCCTCACACTAACCTGCGCCCTCACACGTACGCTCCCCTTAAACCTTTGTCGTACTCTCACCTGGACCCTAAACAGTCCCTGTCCCCTAACCATAACCCTAGCCCGAACCCTAACCCTAACCCTTCCCCGAAGCCTTCCCCTCACCCGTCCCCTAATCCTAACCCGTACACTCACACTAACCCACGCCCTCACACGTACGCTCCCCCTAAAGCGTTGTCGTACCCTCACCTGGACCCTAAACAGTCCCCGTCCCCTAACCCTAACCCTAGCCCGAACCCTAACCCTAACACTTCCCTGAAGCCTTCCCCTCACCCGTCCCCTAATCCTAACCCGTACGCTCACACTAACCCACGCCCTCACACGTACCCTCCCCCTAAAGTGTTGTCATACCCTCACCTGGACCCTAAACCGTCCCCGACCCCTAACCCTAACCCTAGCCCAAACTCTAAACCTAACACTTCCCTGAAGCCTTCCCCTCACCCGTCCCCTAATCCTAACCCATATGCTCACACTAACCCTCGCCCTCACACGTACTCTCCCCCAGAAGCGTTGTCATACCCTCACCTGGACCCTAAATCGTCCCCGTCCCCTAACCCTAACCCTAGCCCAATCCCTAACCCTTCCGCGAAGCCTTCCCCTCACCCGTCCCCTAAATCTAACACTTACGCTCACACTAACCCGCGCCCTCACACGTACACTCCCCCTAAAGCGTTGTCGTACCCTCACCTGGACCCTAAACCGTCCCCGTCCCCTAACCCTAACCCTAGACCGAACCCTAACCCTAACCCTTCCCCGAAGCCTTCCCCTCACCCATCCCCGAATCCTAACCCATACACTCACACTAACCCGCGCCCTCACACGTACGCTACCCCTAAAGCGTTGTCGTACCCTCACCTGGACCCTAAACCGTCCCCGTCCCCTAAACCTAACCCTAGCCCGAACCCTAACCCTAACCCTTCCCCGAAGCCTTCCCCTCACCCGGCCCCTAATCCTAACCAGTACGCTCACAGTAACCCGCGCCCTCACACGTACGCTCCCCTTAAACCGTTGTCCTACTCTCACCTGGACCCTAAACCGTCCCCGTCCCCTAACCCTAACCCTAGCCCGAACCCTAACCCTAACCCTTCCCCGAAGCCTTCCCCTCACCCGTCCCCTAATCCTAACACGTATGCTCACACTAACCCGCGCCCTCACATGTACGCTCGCCCTAAAGCATTTTCGTACCCTCACCTGTACCCTAAACCATCCCCGTCTCTTAACCCTATCCTTAGCCCGAACCCTAACCCTAACACTTCCGCGAAGCCTTCCCCTCACCCGTCCCCTAATCCTAACCCGTACGCTCACACTAACCCGCGCCCTCACACGTACACTCCCCCTAAAGCGTTGTCGTACCCTCACCTTGACACTAAACCGTCCCCGTCCTCTAAACCTAACCCTAGCCCGAACCCTAACCCTAACCCTTCCCCGAAGCCTTCCCCTCACCCGTCCGCTAATCCTAACCCGTACGCTCACACTAACCCGCGCCCTCACACGTACGCTCCCCCTAAACCGTTGTCGTACACTCACCTGGACCCTAAACTGTCCCCGTTCCCTAACCCTAACCCTAGCCCGAACCCTAACCCTAACCCTTCCCCGAAGCCTACCCCTCAGCCGTCCCCTAAATCTAACCCGTACGCTCACACTAACCCGCGCCCTCACACGTTCACTCCCCCTAAACCGTTGTCGTACCCTCACCGTGACCCTAAACCGTCCCCGTACCCTAACACTAACCCTAGCCCGAACCCTAACCCTAACACTTCCCCGAAGCCTTCCCCTCAACCGTCCCCTAATCGTAACACGTACGCTCACACTAACCCGCGCCCTCACACGTACTCTCCCCCTGAACCGTTGTCGTACCCTCATCTGGATCGTAAACCGTCCCCGTCCCTTAAACCTAACACTTCCCCGAAGCCTTCCCTTCACCCGTCCTCTAATCCTAACCCGTACCCTCACACTAACCCACGCTCTCACACGTACGCACCCCCTAAACCGTTGTCGTACCCTCACCTGGACCCTAAACCGTCCCCGTCCCCTAACCCTAACCCTAGCCCGAACCCTAACCATAACCCTTCCCCGAAGCCTTCCCCTCACCCGTCCCCTAATCCTAACCCGTATGCTCACACTAACCCACGCACTCACACATACTCTCCCCCTAAACCGTTGTCGTACCCTCACCTGGACCCTAAACCGTCCCCATGCCCTAACTCTAAACCTAGCCCGTCCCCTAACCGTAACCCTTACCCGAAGCCTTCCCCTCACCCGTCCCCTAATCCTAACACGTACGCTCACACTAACCCGCGCCCTCACACGTACGCTCGCCCTAAACCGTTGTCGTACCCTCACCTGGTCCCTAAACCGTCCCCATCCCCTAACCCTAACCCTAGCCCGAACCCTAACCCTAAACCTTCCCCGAAGCCTTCCCCTCACCCGTCCCCTAATCCTAAACCGTACGCTCACACTAACCCGCGCCCTCACACGTACTCTCCCCCTAAACCATTGTCGTACACTCACCTGGACCCTAAACCGTTCCCGTCCCCTAACCCTAACCCTAACCCGAACCCCAAACCTAACTCTTCCCCGAAGCCTTCCCCTCACCCGTCCCCTAATCCTAACCCGTACGCTCACACTAACCCGTGCCCTAACACGTACGCTCTCCCTAAACCGTTGTCGTACCCCCACCTGGACCCTAAACCGTCCCCGTCCCCTAAACGTAACCGTAGCCCGAACCCTAACCCTAAACCTTCCCCAAAGCCTTCCCCTCACCCGTCCCCGAATCATAACCCGTACGCTCACACTAACCTGCGCCCTCACACGTACGCGCCCCCTAAACCGTTGTCGTACCCTCACCTGGACCCTAAACAGTCCCCGTCCCCTAACGCAAACCCTATCCCGAACCCTAACCCTAAACCTTCCCAGAAGCCTTCCCCTCACCCGTCCCCTAATCCTAACCCGTACGCTCACACTAACCCACGTCTTCACACGTACACTCCCCCTAAAACCTTTGTCGTACCCTCACCTGGACCCTAAATCGTCCCCGTCCCCTAATCCGAACCCTAGCCCGAACCCTCACCCTAACCCTTCCCCGAAGCCTTCCTTTCACCCATCCCCTAATCCGAACCCGTACGCTCACACTAAATCGCGCCCTCACACGTACGCTCCCCCTAAACCGTTGTCGTACCCTCACCTGGACCCTAAACCGTCCCCGTCCCCTAACCCTAACCCTAGCCCGAACCCTAAACCTAACCCTTCCCCGAAGCCTTCGCCTCACACTTCCCCTAATCCTAACCCGTACGCTCACACTAACCCGCGCTCTCACACGTACGCTCCCCCTAAACCGTTGTCGTACCCTCACCTGGACCCTAAACCGTCCCCTTCCCCTAACCCTAACCCTAGCCCGAACCCTAACCCTAACCCTTCCCCGAAGCCTTCCCCTCACCCGTCCCCTAATCCTAACCCGTACGCTCACACTATCCAGTCCGCTCACACGTACGCTGCCCCTAAACCGTTGCCGTACCCACACCTGCACCCTAAACCGTCCCCATACCCTAACCCTAAACCTAGCCCGAACCCTAACCCTAACCCGTCCCCGAAGCCTTCCCCTCACCCGTCCCCTAATCCTAACCCTTACGCTCACACTAACCCGCGCCCTCACATGTAACCTCCCCCTAAAGCGTTGTCATACCCTCACCTGGACCCTAAAGCGTCCCCGTCCCCTAACCGTAACCCTAGCCTGAAACCTAACCGTAATTCTTCCCCAAAGCCTTCCCATCACCCGTCCCCTAATCCTAACCCGTACGCTCACACTAACCCGCACCCACACACGTACGCTCCCCCTAAAGCGTTGTCGTACCCTCACCTGGACCCTAAACCGTCCCTGTCCCCTAACCCTTACCCTAGCCCGAACCCTAACCCTAACCCTTCCCCGAAACCTTCCCCTCACCCCTCCCCTAATCCTAACCCGTACGCGCACACTAACCAGCGCCCTCACATGTACACTCGCCGTAAACCTTTGTCGTACCCTCACCTGGACCCTAAACCGTCCCCGTCCCCTAACCCTAACCCTAGCCCGAACCCTAACCCTAACCCTTCCCCGAAGCCTTCCCCTCACCCGTCCCTTAATCCTAACCCGTACCCTCACACTAACCCACGCCCTCACACGTACGCACCCCCAAAACCGTTGTCGTACCCTCACCTGGACCATAAACCGTCCCCATCGCCTAACCCTAAACCTAGCCCGAACCCTAACCCTAAACCTTCCGCGAAGCCTTCCCCTCACCCGTCCCCTAATCCTAACCCGTACGCTCACACTAACCCGCGCCCTCACACGTACGCTCCCCCTAAACCGTTGTCGTACCCTCACCTGGACCCTAAACCGTCCCCTTCCCCTAACCCTAACCCTAGCCCGAACCCTAACCCTAACACTTCCCCGAAACCTTCCCCTCACCCGTCCCCTAATCCTAACCCGTACGCTCACACTAACCCGAGCTGTCACACGTACGCTCCCCCTGAAGCGTTGTCGTACCCTCACCTGGACCCTAAACCATCCCCGTCCCCTAACCCGAACCCTAGCCCGAAACCTAACCCTAACCCTTCCCCGAAGCCTTCCCCTCACCCGTCCCCTAATCCTAACCCGTACGCTCACACTAACCCGCGCCCTCACACGTACACTCCCCCTAAATCGTTGTCGTACCCTCACCTGGACCCTAAACCGTCCCCGTCCCCTAACCCTAACCCTAGCCCGAAACCTAACACTTCCCCGAAGCCTTCCCCTCACCCGTCCCCTATTCCTAACCCGTACGCTCACACTAAAACGCGCCCTCACACGTATGCTAAACCTAAAGCATTGTCGTACCCTCACCTGGACCCTAAACCGTCACCATCCCCTAAACCTCACCCTAGACCGAAACCTAAGCCTAACCCTTCCCCGAAGCCTTTCCCAACACGTCCCCTAATCCTAACCCGTACGCTAACGCTAATCTGCGCCCTCACACGTATGCTAAACCTAAAGCATTGTCGTACCCTCACCTGGACCCTAAACCGTCACCATCCCCTAAACCTCACCCTAGCCCGAACCCTAAACCTAACGATTCCCCGAAGCCTGACACTCACCCGTCCCCTAATGCTAATCCGTACGCTAACACTAACACGCGCCCTGACACGTACGCTCCATCTAAAGCGTTGTCGTACCCTCACCGTGACCCTAAACCGTCCCCGTACCCTAACACTAACCCTAGCCCGAACCCTAACCCTAACCCTTCCCCGAAGCCTTCCCCTCACCCGTCCCCTAATCGTAACCCGTACGCTCACACTAACCCGCGCCCTCACACGTACGCTCCCCCTGAACCGTTGTCGTACCCTCATCTGGATCGTAAACCGTCCCCGTCCCTTAAACCTAACCCTTCCCCGAAGCCTTCCCCTCACCCGTCCTCTAATCCTAACCCGTACCCTCACACTAACCCACGCCCTTACACGTACGCACCCCCTAAACCGTTGTCGTACCCTCACCTGGACCCTAAACCGTCCCCGTCCGCTAACCCTAACCCTAGCCCGAACCCTAACCCTAACCCTTCCCCGAAGCCTGACTCTCACCCCTCCCCTAATCCTAACCCGTATGCTCACACTAACCCACGCCCTCACACGTACTCTCCCCCTAAACCGTTGTCGTACCCTCACCTGGACCCTAAACCGTCCCCATGCCCTAACTCTAAACCTAGCCCGTCCCCTAACCGTAACCCTTCCCCGAAGCCTTCCCCTCACCCGTCCCCTAATCCTAACCCGTACGCTCACACTAACCCGCGCCCTCACACGTACGCTCGCACTAAACCGTTGTCGTACCCTCACCTGGTCCCTAAACCGTCCCCATCCCCTAACCCTAACCCTAACCCGTACCCTAACCCTAAACCTTCCCCGAAGCCTTCCCCTCACCCGTCCCCTAATCCTAACCCGTACGCTCACACTAACCCGCGCCCTCACACGTACGCTCCCCCTATACCGTTGTCGTACCCTCACCTGGACCCTAAACCGTCCCCGTCCCCTAAACCTAACCCTAGCCCGAACCCTAACCCTAACCCTTCCCCGAAGCCTTCCCCTCACCCGTCCCCTAATCCTAACCCGTACGCTCACACTAACCCGCGCCCTCACACGTACGCTCCCCCTAAACCGTTGTCGTACACTCACCTGGACGCTAAACCGTCCCCGTCCCCTAACCCTAACCCTAGCCCGAACCCTAACCCTAACCCTTCCCCGAAGCCTACCCCTCAGCCGTCCCCTAATCCTAATCCGTACGCTCACACTAACCCGTGCCCTCACACGTACGCTCCCCCTAAACCGTTGTCATACCCTCACCTGGACCCTAAACCGTCCCCGTCCCCTAACCCTAACCCTAGTCCGAACCCTAACCCTAACACTTCCGCGAAGCCTTCCCCTCACCCGTGCCCTATTCCTAACCCGACGCTCACACTAACCCACGCCCTCACACGTACGCTCCCCCTAAACCGTTGTCGTACCCTCACCTGGACCCTAAACCGTCCCCGTCCCCTAACCCTAACCCTAGCCCGAAGCCTAAACCTAAACCTTCACCGAAGCCTTGCCCTCACCCGTCCCCTAATCGTAGCCCGTACGCTTACACTAACCTTTGCCCTCACACGTACGCTCCCCCTAAACCGTTCTCGTACCCTCACCTGGAACCTAAACCATCCCCGTCCCCTAACCCTAACCTCAGCCCGAACCCTAAACTTAACCCTTACCCGAAGCCTTCCCCAAACCCGTCCCCTAATCCTAACCCGTACACTCACACTAACCTGCGCCCTCACACGTACGCTCCCGCTAAACCGTTGTCATACACTCACCTGGACACTAAACCGTCCCCGTCCCCTAACCCTAACCCTAGCCCGAACCCTAAACCTAAACCTTCCCCGAAGCATTCCCCTCACCCGTCCCCTAATCCTAACACGTACACTCACACTAACCCGCGCCCTCACACTTACGCTCCCCCTAAACCGTTGTCGTACCCTCACCTGGACCCTAAACCGTCCCCGTCCCCAAACCCTAACCCTAGCCCGAACCCTAACCCTAACACTTCCCCGAAGCCTTCCCCTCACCCGTCCCCAAATCCTAACCCGTACGCTCAAACTAACCCATGCCCTCACACGTACGATCCCCCTAAACCGTTGTCGTACCCTCACCTGGACGCTAAACCGTCCCCGTCCCCTAACCCTAACCCTAGCCTGAACCCTAACCCTAACCCTTTCCCGAAGCCTTCCCCTCACCCGTCCCCTAATCCTAACCCATACGCTCACACTAACCCGCGCCCTCACACGTACCCTCTCCCTAAAGCATTGTGGTAAATTCACCTGGACCCTAAACCGTCCCCATCCCCTAGCCCTAACCGTAGCCCGAACCCTAACCCTAACCCTTCCCCGAAGCCTTCCCCTCACCCATCCCCTAATCCTAACCCGTACGCTCACACTAACCCGCGCCCTCACACGTGCGCTCCCCCTTAACCTTTGTCGTACCCTCACCTGGACGCTAAACCGTCCCCGTCCCCTAACCCTAACCCTAGCCCGAACCCTAACCGTAACCCTTCCCCGAAGCCTTCCCCTCACCCGTCCCCTAATCCTAACCAGTACGCTCACACTAACCCGCGCCCTCACACGTACGCTCCTCCTAAACCGTTGTCGTACCCTCACCTGGACACTAAACCGTCCCCTAACCCTAACCCTAACCCTAGCCCGAACCCTAACCCTAACATTTCCCCGAAGCCTTCCCCTCACCAGTCCCCTAATCCTAACCCGTACGCTCACACTAACCCGCGCCCTCACATGTACGCTCCCCCTAAACCGTTGTCGTACACTCACCTGGACCCTAAACCGTCCCCGTCCCCTAACCCTAACCCTAGCCCGAACCCTAAACCTAACCCTTCCCCGAAGACTTCCCCTCACCCGTCCCCTAATCCTAACCCGTACGCTCACACTAACCCGCGCCCTCACACATACGCTCCCCCTAAACCGTTGTCGTACCCTCACCTGGACCCTAAACCGTGCCCATCCCCGTCCCCTAACCCTAGCCCAAACCCTAACCCTTCCCCGAAGCCTTCCCCTCACCCGTCCCATAATCCTAACCCGTACGCTCACACTAACCCGCGCCCTCACACGTACGCTCCTCCTAAACCGTTGTCGTACCCTCACCTGGACCCTAAACCGTCCCCGTCCCCTAACCCTAAACCTAGACCGAAACCTAAGCCTAACATTTCCCCGAAGCCTGACCCAACACTTCCCCTAATCCTAACCCGTACGCTCACGCTAATCCACGCCCTCACACTTACGCTACACCTAAAGCGTTGTTGTACACTCAGCTGGACACTAAACCGTCGCCATACCCTAAACCTAACCCTAGCCCGAACCCTAACCCTAACACTTCCCTGAATCCTGACCCTCACCCGTCCCCTAATCTTAACACGTACGCTCACGCTAACCCGCACCCTGACACGAACGCTCTCCCTAAAGCGTTGTCGTACACTCACCTGGAACCTAAACCGTCCCCGTCTCCTAACCCTAACCCTAGCCCGAACCCTAACCCTAACCCTTCCCCGAATCCTCACCCTCACCCGTTCCCAAATCCTAACCCGCAGGCTAACGCTAACCCGTGCCCTCACATGTACGCTCCCCCTAAACCATTGTCGTACCCTCACCTGGACCCGAAACCGTACCCGTCCCCTAACCCTAACCCTAGCCCGAACCCTAACCCTTCGCTGAAGCCTTCCCCTCACCCTTCCCCTAATCCTAACCCATACGCTCACACTAACCCACGTCTTCACACGTACGCTCCCCCTAAACCTTTGTCGTACCCTCACCTTGACCCTAAACCGTCCCCGTCCCCTAAACCTAACCCTAGCCCGAACCCTAACCCTAACCCTTCCCCGAAGCCTTCCCCTCACCCATCCCCTAAACCTAACCCGTACGCTCACACTAACCCGTGCCGTCACACGTACGCTTCCCCTAAACCGTTGTCGTATCCTCATCTGGACCGTAAACCGTCCCTGTCGCTTAACCCTAACCCTTCCCCGAAGCCTTCCCCTCACCCGTCCCCTAATCCTAATCCGTACGCTCACACTAACCCGTGCCCTCACACGTACGCTCCCCCTAAACCGTTGTCATACCCTCACCTGGACCCTAAACCGTCCCCGTCCCCTAACCCTAACCCTAGTCCGAACCCTAACCCTAACACTTCCGCGAAGCCTTCCCCTCACCCGTGCCCTATTCCTAACCCGACGCTCACACTAACCCACGCCCTCACACGTACGCTCCCCCTAAACCGTTGTCGTACCCTCACCTGGACCCTAAACCGTCCCCGTCCCCTAACCCTAACCCTAGCCCGAAGCCTAAACCTAAACCTTCACCGAAGCCTTGCCCTCACCCGTCCCCTAATCGTAGCCCGTACGCTTACACTAACCTTTGCCCTCACACGTACGCTCCCCCTAAACCGTTCTCGTACCCTCACCTGGAACCTAAACCATCCCCGTCCCCTAACCCTAACCTCAGCCCGAACCCTAAACTTAACCCTTACCCGAAGCCTTCCCCAAACCCGTCCCCTAATCCTAACCCGTACACTCACACTAACCTGCGCCCTCACACGTACGCTCCCGCTAAACCGTTGTCATACACTCACCTGGACACTAAACCGTCCCCGTCCCCTAACCCTAACCCTAGCCCGAACCCTAAACCTAAACCTTCCCCGAAGCATTCCCCTCACCCGTCCCCTAATCCTAACACGTACGCTCACACTAACCCGCGCCCTCACACTTACGCTCCCCCTAAACCGTTGTCGTACCCTCACCTGGACCCTAAACCGTCCCCGTCCCCAAACCCTAACCCTAGCCCGAACCCTAACCCTAACACTTCCCCGAAGCCTTCCCCTCACCCGTCCCCAAATCCTAACCCGTACGCTCAAACTAACCCATGCCCTCACACGTACGATCCCCCTAAACCGTTGTCGTACCCTCACCTGGACGCTAAACCGTCCCCGTCCCCTAACCCTAACCCTAGCCTGAACCCTAACCCTAACCCTTTCCCGAAGCCTTCCCCTCACCCGTCCCCTAATCCTAACCCATACGCTCACACTAACCCGCGCCCTCACACGTACCCTCTCCCTAAAGCATTGTCGTAAATTCACCTGGACCCTAAACCGTCCCCATCCCCTAGCCCTAACCGTAGCCCGAACCCTAACCCTAACCCTTCCCCGAAGCCTTCCCCTCACCCATCCCCTAATCCTAACCCGTACGCTCACACTAACCCGCGCCCTCACACGTGCGCTCCCCCTTAACCTTTGTCGTACCCTCACCTGGACGCTAAACCGTCCCCGTCCCCTAACCCTAACCCTAGCCCGAACCCTAACCGTAACCCTTCCCCGAAGCCTTCCCCTCACCCGTCCCCTAATCCTAACCAGTACGCTCACACTAACCCGCGCCCTCACACGTACGCTCCTCCTAAACCGTTGTCGTACCCTCACCTGGACACTAAACCGTCCCCTAACCCTAACCCTAACCCTAGCCCGAACCCTAACCCTAACATTTCCCCGAAGCCTTCCCCTCACCAGTCCCCTAATCCTAACCCGTACGCTCACACTAACCCGCGCCCTCACATGTACGCTCCCCCTAAACCGTTGTCGTACACTCACCTGGACCCTAAACCGTCCCCGTCCCCTAACCCTAACCCTAGCCCGAACCCTAAACCTAACCCTTCCCCGAAGACTTCCCCTCACCCGTCCCCTAATCCTAACCCGTACGCTCACACTAACCCGCGCCCTCACACATACGCTCCCCCTAAACCGTTGTCGTACCCTCACCTGGACCCTAAACCGTGCCCATCCCCGTCCCCTAACCCTAGCCCAAACCCTAACCCTTCCCCGAAGCCTTCCCCTCACCCGTCCCATAATCCTAACCCGTACGCTCACACTAACCCGCGCCCTCACACGTACGCTCCTCCTAAACCGTTGTCGTACCCTCACCTGGACCCTAAACCGTCCCCGTCCCCTAACCCTAAACCTAGACCGAAACCTAAGCCTAACATTTCCCCGAAGCCTGACCCAACACTTCCCCTAATCCTAACCCGTACGCTCACGCTAATCCACGCCCTCACACTTACGCTACACCTAAAGCGTTGTTGTACACTCAGCTGGACACTAAACCGTCGCCATACCCTAAACCTAACCCTAGCCCGAACCCTAACCCTAACACTTCCCTGAATCCTGACCCTCACCCGTCCCCTAATCTTAACACGTACGCTCACGCTAACCCGCACCCTGACACGAACGCTCTCCCTAAAGCGTTGTCGTACACTCACCTGGAACCTAAACCGTCCCCGTCTCCTAACCCTAACCCTAGCCCGAACCCTAACCCTAACCCTTCCCCGAATCCTCACCCTCACCCGTTCCCAAATCCTAACCCGCAGGCTAACGCTAACCCGTGCCCTCACATGTACGCTCCCCCTAAACCATTGTCGTACCCTCACCTGGACCCGAAACCGTACCCGTCCCCTAACCCTAACCCTAGCCCGAACCCTAACCCTTCGCTGAAGCCTTCCCCTCACCCTTCCCCTAATCCTAACCCATACGCTCACACTAACCCACGTCTTCACACGTACGCTCCCCCTAAACCTTTGTCGTACCCTCACCTTGACCCTAAACCGTCCCCGTCCCCTAAACCTAACCCTAGCCCGAACCCTAACCCTAACCCTTCCCCGAAGCCTTCCCCTCACCCATCCCCTAAACCTAACCCGTACGCTCACACTAACCCGTGCCGTCACACGTACGCTTCCCCTAAACCGTTGTCGTATCCTCATCTGGACCGTAAACCGTCCCTGTCGCTTAACCCTAACCCTTCCCCGAAGCCTTCCCCTCACCCGTCCCCTAATCCTAACCCGTACGCTCACACTAACCCGCGCCCTCACACGTACGCTCCCCCTAAACCGTTGTCGTACCCTCACCTGGACCCTAAACCGTCCCCGTCCCCTAACCCTAACCCTAGCCGGAACCCTAAACCTAACACTTCCCCGAAGCCTTCCCCTCACCCGTTCCCTAATCCTAACTCGTACGCTCACACTAACCCGCGCCCTCACATGTATGCTCCCCCTAAACCGTTGTCGTACCCTCAGCTGGACCTTAAAACGTCCCCATCCCCGTCACCTAACCCTAGCCCGGACCCTAACCCTAACCCTTCCCCGAAGCCTTCCCCTCACCCGTCCCCTAATCCTAACCCGTACGCTCACATTAACCAGCGCCCTCACACGTACGCTCCCCCTAAACCGTTGTCGTACCCTCACCTGGACCCTAAACCATCCCTGTCCCCTAACCCTAACCCTAGCCCGAACCCTAACCCTTCCCTGAAGCCTTCCCCTCATCCGTCCCCTAATCCTAACCGATACGCTTACACTAACCCTCATGCTCACACGTATGCTCCCCCTAAAGCGTTGTCGTACACTCACCTGGACCCTAAACCGTCCCCGTCCCCTAACCCTAATCCTAGCCCGAACCCTAACCCTAACCCTTCCCCAAGCCTTCCCCTTACCCGTCCCTAATCCTAACCCGTTCGCTCACACTAACCCACGCCCTCACACGTACGCTCCCCCTAAACCGTTGTCGTACACTAACCTGGACCCTAACCATCCCTGTCACCTAACCCTAACCTTAGCCAGAACCCAAACCCTAACCCTTCCCCGAAGCCTTCCCCTCACCCGTCCCCTAATCCTAAACTGTACCCTCACACTAACCTGTGCCCGCACACGTACGCTCCCCCTAAACCGTTGTCGTACCCTCACCTTGACCCTAAACCGTCCCCGTCCCCTAACACTAACCCTAGCCAGAACCCTAACCCTAACCCTTCCCCGAAGCCTTCCCCTCACCCGTCCCCTAATCCTAACCCGTACGCTCACACTAACCCGGGTCCTCACATGTACGCTTCCCCTAAACCGTTGTCGTACCCTCACCTGGACCCTAAACCGTCCCCGTCCCTTAAACCTAACACTTCCCCGAAGCCTTCCCCTCACCCGTCCCCGAATCCTAACCCGTACGCTCACACTAACCCGCGCCCTCACACGTACACTCCCCCTAAACCGTTGTCGTACCCTCACCTGGACCCTAAACCGTCCCCGTCCCCTAACCCTTACCCTAGCCCGAACCCTAACCCTAACCCTTCCCCGAAGCCTTCCCCTCACCCGTCCCCTAATCCTAACCCGTACGCTCAAACTAACCCAGGCCCTCACAAGTACGCTCCCCCAAAAGCGTTGTCGTACCCTCACCTGGACCCTAAACCATCCCCTTCACCTAACCCTAACCCTAGACTGAAACCTAAGCCTAACCCTTCCCCGAAGCCTGACCCAACACGTCCCCTAATCCTAACCCGTACGCTAACAATAACCCGCGCTCTCACACGTATGCTCCCCCTAAAGCGTTGTCGTAACCTCACATGAACCCTAAACCGTCCCGGTCCCCTAACCTTAACCCTAGCCCGATCCCTAACCCTAACCCTTCCCTGAAGCCTGACCCTCACCCGTCCCCTAATCCTAACCTGTACACTAACACTGACATGCGCCCTCACAAGTACGCTACACCTAGAGCGTTGTCATACCCTAACCTGGACCCTCAACCGTCCCAGTCCCCGTCCCCTAACCATAGCCCGAACCCTAACCCTAACACTTCCCAGAAGCCTTCCCCTCACCCGTCCCCTAATCCTAACCAGTACGCTCACACTAACCCGTGCCCTCACACGTACGCTCCCCCTAAACCGTTGTCGTACCCTCACCTGGACACTAAACCGTCCCCTAACCCTAACCCTAACCCTAGCCCGAACCCTAACCCTAACCCTTCCCCGAAGCCTTCCCCTCACCAGTCCCCTAATCCTAACCCGTACGCTCACACTAACCCGCGCCCTCACATGTATGCTCCCCCTAAACCGTTGTCGTACCCTCACCTGGACCCTAAACCGTCCCCGTCCCCTAACCCTAACCCTAGCCTGAACCCTAAACCTAACCCTTCCCCGAAGACTTCCCCTCACCCGTCCCCTAATCCTAACCCGTACGCTCACACTAACCCGCGCCCTCACACGTACGCTCCCCCTAAACCGTTGTCGTACCCTCACCTGGACCCTAAACCGTGCCCATCCCCGTCCCCTAACCCTAGCCCAAACCCTAACCCTTCCCTGAAGTCTTCCCCTCACCCGTCCCCCAATCCTAACACATACGCTCACACTAACCCTCACGCTCACACGTACGCTCCCCCTACACCGTTGTCGAACCCTCACCTGGACCCTAAACCGTCCCCGTCCCCTAACCCTAATCCTAGCCCGAACCCTAACCCTAACCCTTCCCCGAAGCCTTCCACTTACCCGTCCCCTAATCCTAACCCCTACGCTCACCCTAACCCACGCCCTCACACTTACGCTCCCCCTAAACCTTTGTCGTACCCTCAACTGGACCCTAAACCGTCCCCGTCCCCTAACCCTAACCCTAGCCCGAACCCTAACCCTAACCCTTCCCTGAAGCCTTCCCCTCACCCGTCCCATAATCCTAACCCGTACTCTCACACTAACCCACGCCCTCACACGTACGCTGCTCCTAAACCGTTGTCGTACCCTCACCTGGACCCTAAACCGTCCCCGTCCCCTAACCCTAAACCTAGACCGAAACCTAAGCCTCACATTTCCCCGAAGCCTGACCCAACACGTCCCCAAATCCTAACCCGTACGCTCACGCTAATCCACGCCCTCACACTTACGCTACACCTAAAGCGTTGTTGTACACTCAGCTGGACACTAAACCGTCCCCATACCCTAAACCTAACCCTAGCCCGAACCCTAACCCTAACACTTCCCTGAATCCTGACCCTCACCCGTCCCCTAATCTTAACACGTACGCTCACGCTAACCCGCACCCTGACACGAACGCTCTCCCTAAAGCGTTGTCGTACACTCACCTGGAACCTAAACCGTCCCCGTCTCCTAACCCTAACCCTAGCCCGAACCCTAACCCTAACCCTTCCCCGAATTCTCACCCTCACCCATTCCCAAATCCTAACCCGCACGCTAACGCTAACCCGTGCCCTCACATGTACGCTCCCCCTAAACCATTGTCGTACCCTCACCTGGACCCGAAACCGTACCCGTCCCCTAACCCTAACCCTAGCCCGAACCCTAACCCTTCCCTGAAGCCTTCCCCTCACCCTTCCCCTAATCCTAACCCATACGCTCACACTAACCCACGTCTTCACACGTACGCTCCCCCTAAACCGTTGTCGTACCCTCAGCTGGACCTTAAAACGTCCCCATCCCCGTCACCTAACCCTAGACCGGACCCTAACCCTAACCCTTCCCCGAAGCCTTCCCCTCACCCGTCCCCTAATCCTAACCCGTACGCTCACATTAACCAGCGCCCTCACACGTACGCTCCCCCTATACCGTTGTCGTACCCTCACCTGGACCCTAAACCGTCCCTGTCCCCTAACCCTAACCCTAGCCCGAACCCTAACGCTTCCCTGAAGCCTTCCCCTCATCCGTCCCCTAATACTAACCGATACGCTCACACTAACCCTCACGCTCACACGTACGCTCCCCCTAAACCGTTGTTGTAACCTCACCTGGACCCTAAACCGTCCCCGTCCCCTAACCCTAATCCTAGCCCGAACCCTAACCCTAACCTTTCCCCAAGCCTTCCCCTCACCCGTCCCCTGATCCTAACCCGTTCGCTCACACTAACCCGCGCCCTCACACGTACGCTCCACCGAAACCTTTGTCGTACCCTCACCTGGATCCTAAACCGTCCCCGTCCCCTAACCCTGACCCTACCCCGAACCCTAACCCTAACCCTTCCCCAAAGCCTTCCCCTCAACCGTCCCCTAATCCTAACCCGTACGCTCACACTAACCCGCACCCTCACACGTACGCTCCCCCTAAACCGTTGTCGTACCCTCACCTGGACCCTAAACCGTCCCCGTCCCCTAACCCTAACCCTACCAGAACCCTAACCCTAACCCATCCCCGAAGCCTTCCCCTCACCCGTCCCCTAATCCTAAACTGTACGCTCACACTAACCCGCGCCCGCACACGTACGCTCCCCCTAAACCTTTGCCGTACCCTCACCTGGACCCTAAACCATCCCCTTCCCCTAACCCTAACCCTAGCCCGAACCCTAACACTAACACTTCCCCGAAGCCTTCCCCTCACCCGTCCCCTAATCCTAACCCGTACGCTCACACTGACCCGCGTCCTCACACGTACGCTCCCCCTAAACCGTTGTAGTACCCTCACCTGGACCCTAAACCGTCCCCGTCCCCTAACCCTAATCCTAGCCCGAACCCTAACCCTAACCCTTCCCCAAGCCTTCCCCTTACCCGTCCCCTAATCCTAACCCGTTCGCTCACACTAACCCACGCCCTCACACGTACGCTCCCCCTAAACCGTTGTCGTACCCTAACCTGGACCCTAAACCATCCCTGTCCCCTAACCCTAACCTTAGCCCGAACCCTAACCCTAACCCTTCCCCGAAGCCTTCCCCTCACCCGTCCCCTAATCCTAAACTGTACCCTCACACTAACCTGCGCCCGCACACGTACGCTCCCCCTAAACCGTTGTCGTACCCTCACCTGGACCCTAAACCGTCCCCGACCCCTAAGCCTAACCCTAGCCCGAACTCTAACCCTAAACCTTCCGGGAAGCCTGACCCTCACACGTCCCCTAATCCTAACCCGTACGCTTACACTAACCCGCGCTCTCACACGTACGTTCCCCGAAAGCGTTGTCGTACCCTCACCTAGACCCTAAACCGTCCCCATCCCCTAACCCTAACCCTAGCCCGAACCCTAAACCGAACCCTTCCCTGAAGCTGGACCCTCACCCGGCACCTAATCCTTACTCGTACGCTAACACTAACCAGCGCCCTCACACGTACGCTCCCCCTAAAGCGTTGTTGTACCCTCACCTGGACCCTAAACCGTCCCCGTCCCCTAACCCTAACCCTAGCCCGAACCCTAACCCTAACACTTCCCCGAAGCCTGACCCTCACCCATCCCCCAGTCCTAACCCGCACGCTAACGCGAACCCGCGCCCTCACACGTAGGTTCCCCCTAAAGCGTTGTCGTACCCTCACCTGAACCCTAAACCATCTCCATCTCCTTTCCGTAACCCTAGCCCAACCCTAACCCTAACCCTTCCGCGAATCGTAACCCAACCCTTCCCCTAATCCTAACCCGTACGCTAACGCTAATCAGCGCCCTCACACGTACGCTACACCTAAAGCGTTGTCGTACCCTCAGCTGTACCCTAAACCGTCCCCGTCCCCTAACCCTAACCCTAGACTGAACCCTAACTCTAACCCTTCCTCAAAGCCTGATCCTCACACGTCCTCTAATCCTAACCCGTACGCTAACGCTAACCCACACCCTCACATGTACGCTCCTCCTAAAGCATTGTCATACCCTCACCTGGACACTAAACCGTCCCCGTCTCCTAACTCTAACGCTACCGCGAACCCTAACCCTAACACTTCCCCGAAGCCTGACTCTCACCCGTCGCCTAATCCTAAACTGTACGCTCTCGCTAACCCGCGCCCTCACACGTACGCTCCCCCTAAAGCATTGTCGTACCCTCACCTGGACCCTAAACCGTCCCTGTCCCCATCCCCTAACCCCAGCCCGAACCCTAACCCTAACCCTTCCCCGAATCCTGACCCTCACCCGTCACCTAATCCTAACCCGTACGCTAACACTAACCTGCGTTCTCACACGTACGCTCCCGCTAAAGCGTTGTCGTAACCTCACATGAACCCTAAACCGTCCCGGTCCCCTAACCTTAACCCTAGCCCGATCCCTAACCCTAACCCTTCCCTGAAGCCTGACCCTCACCCGTCCCCTAATCCTAACCCATACGCTCACACTAACCCGCGCCCTCACACGTACGCTCCCCCTAAACCATTGTCGTACCCTCACCTGGACCCTAAACCGTCCCCGTCCCCTAACCATAACCCTAGCCCGAACCCTAACCCTAACACTTTCCCGAAGCCTTCCCCTCACCCGTCCCCTAATCCTAACCCGTACGCTCACACTAACCCGTGCCCTCACACGTACGCTCCCCCTAAAGCGTTGTCGTACCTTCACCTGGACCCTAAACCGTCCCCGTCCCCTAATCCTAACCATAGCCCGAACCCTAACCCTAACCCTTCCCCGAAGCCTTCCCCTCACCCGTCCCCTAATCCTATCCCGTACGCTCACACTAACCCGCGCCCTCACACGTACGCTCCCCCTAAACCGTTGTCGTACCCTCACCTGGACTCTAAACCGTTCCCGTCCCCTAACCCTAACCCTAGCCAGAACCCTAACCCTAACACTTCCCCGAAGCCTTACCCTCACCCGTCCCCTACTCCTAACCCGTACGCTCACACTAACCCGTGCCCTCACACGTACGCTCCCCCTAAACCGTTGTCGTACCCTCACCTGGACCCTAAACTGTCCCCGTCCCCTAACCCTAACCCTAACCCGAACCCTAACACGTACGCTCCGCCTAAACCATACTCGTACCTTCACCTGGACCCTAAACCGTCCCCGTCCCCTAACCCTAACCCTAGCCCGAACCCTAACCCTAACCCTTCCCCGAAGCCTTCCCCTCACACGTCCCCTAATCCTAACCCGTACACTCACACTAACCCGCGCCCTCACACGTACGCTCCCCCTAAACCGTTGTCGTACCCTCACATGGACCCTAAACCGTCTCCGTCCCCTAACCCTAACCCTAGCCCGAACCCTAACCCTAACACTTCCCCGAAGCCTTCCCCTCACCCGTCCCCTAATCCTAACCAGTACCCTCACACTAACCCGCGCCCTCACAGGTACCCTCCCCCTAAAGCGTTGTCGTACCCTCACCTCGACCCTAAACCGTCCCCGTCCCCTAACCCTAACCCTAGCCCGAACCCTAACCCTAACCCTTCCCCGAAGCCTTCCCCTCACACTTCCCCTAATCCTAACTCGTACGCTCACACTAACACGCGCCCTCACACGTACGCTCCCCCTAAAACGTTGTCATACCCTCACCTGGACCCTAAACCGTCCCTTTCCACTAACCCTAACCCTAGCCCGAACCCTAACCCTAACCCTTCCCCGAAGCCTGCCCCTCACACATCCCGTAATCCTAACCCTTACCCTCACACTAACCCGCTCCCTCACACGTACGCTCCCCCTAAAGCATTGTCGTACCCTCACCTGGACCCTAAACCGTCCCCGTCCCCTAACCCTAACCCTAGCCCGAACCCTAACCCTAACCCTTCCCCAAAGCCTTCCCCTCACCCGTCCCCTAATCCTAACCTGTACGGTCACACTAACCCACGACCTCACACGTACGCTTCCCCTAAAATGTTGTCGTACCCTCACCTGGACCCTAAACCGTCCCCGTCCCCTAACCCTAAACCTAGGCCGAACCCTAGCCCTAACCCTTCCCCGAAGCCTTCCCCTCACCCATCCCCTAATTCTAACCCGTACGCTCACACTAACCCGCGCCCTCACACGTACGCTCCCCCTAAACCGTTGTCATACCCTCACCTGGACCCTAAACAGTCCCCGTCCCCTAGCCCTAAGCCTAGCCAGAACACTAACACTAACCCTTCCCCGAAGCCTTCCCCTCACCCGTCCCCTAATCCTAACCCATACGCTCACACTAACCCGCGCCCTCACACGTACCCTCCCCGTAAAGCGTTGTCGTACCCTCACCTGGAACCTAAACCGTCCCCGTCCCCTAACCCTAACCCTAGCCCGAACCCTAACCCTAACCCTTCCCCGAAGCCTTCCCCTCACCCGTCCCCTAATCATAACCCGTACGCTCACACTAACCCACGCCCACACACGTACGCTCCCCCTAAAGCGTTGTCGTACCCTCACCTGAACCCTAAACCGTCCCTGTCCCCTAACCCTAACCCTAGCCCGAACCCTAACCCTAACCCTTCCCCGAAGCCTTCCCCTCAACCGTCCCCTAATCCTAACCCGTACGCTCACACTAACCCGTGCCCTCACACGTACACGCCCCCTAAACCGTTGTCGTACCCTCACCTGGACCCTAAACCGTCCCCGTTCCCTAACCCTAACCCTAGCCCGAACCCTAAATCTTACACTTTCCCGAAGCCTTCCCCTCACCCGTCTCCTAATCCTAACCCGTACGCTCACACTAACACGTGCCCTCACACATACGCTCACACTAAACCGTTGTCGTACCCTCACCTGGACCCTAAACCGTCCCCGTCCCCTAACCCTAACCCTAGCACGAACCCTAACCCTAACCCTTCCCCGAAGCCTTCCCCTCCCCCGTCCCCTAATCCTAACCCGTACGCTGACACTAACCCGCGCCCTCACACGTACGCTCCCCCTAAACTGTTGTCATACCCTCACCTGGACCCTAAACCGTCCCCATCCCCTAACCCTAACCCTAGCCCGAACCCTAACCCTAACCCTTCCCCGAAGTCTTCCCCTCACCCGTCCCCTAATCCTAACCCATACGCTCACACTAACCCGCGCCCTCACACGTACGCTCCCCGTAAACCGTTGTCGTAACCTCACCTGGACCCTAAACCGTCTCCGTCCCCTAACCCTAACCGTAGCCCGAACCCTAACCCTAACACTTCCCCGAAGTCTTCCCCTCACCCGTCCCCTAATCCTAACCCGTACGCTCACACTAACCCACGCCCTCACACGTACCCTCCCCCGAAAGCGTTGTCGTACCCTCACCTGGACCCTAAACCGTCTCCGTCCCCTAACCCTAACCCTAGCCCGAAACCTAACCCTAACCCTTCCCCGAAGGCTTCCCCTCACCCGTCCCCTAATCCTAACCCGTACACTCACACTAACCCGCTCCCTCACACGTACGCTCCCCCTAAACCGTTGTCGTACCCTCACATGGACCCTAAACCGTCCCCGTCCCCTAACGCTAACCCTAGCCCGAACCCTTCCACGAAGCCTTCCCCTCACCCGTCCCCTAATTCTAACCCGTACGCTCACACTACCCCGCGCCCTCACACGTACGCTCCCCCAAAACCGTTGTCATAACCTCACCTGGACCCTAAACCATCCCAGTCCCCTAGCCCTAAGCCTAGCCAGAACACTAACCCTAACGCTTCCCCGAAGCCTTCCCCTCACCCGTCCCCTAATCCTAACCCGTACGCTCACAGTAACCCGTGCCTTCACATGTACGCTCCCCCTAAACCGTTGTCGTACCCTCACCTGGACCCTAAACCGTCCCCATCCCCTAACCCTAACCCTAGCCCGAACCCTAACCCTAACACTTCCCCGAAGCCTTCCCCTCACCCGTCCCCTAATCCTAACCCGTACGCTCACACAAACCCGCGCCCACACACGTACGCTCCCCCTAAAGCGTTGTCGTACCCTCACCTGGACCCTAAACCCTCCCTGTCCCCTAACCCTAACCCTAGCACGAACCCTAACACTAACCATTCCCCGAAGCCTTCCCCTCACCCGTCCCCTAATCCTAACCCGTACGCTCACACTAACCCGTGCCCTCACACGTAGGATCCCCCTAAACCGTTGTCGTACCCTCACCTGGACCCTAAACCGTCCCCATTCCCTAACGCTAACCCTAGCCCGAACCCTAAACCTAACACTTTCCTGAAGCCTTCCCCTCACCCGTCCCCTAATCCTAACTCGTACGCTCACACTAACACGCGCCCTCATACGTACGCTCCCCCTAAATAGTTGTCGTACCCTCACTTGGACCCTAAACCGTCCCCGTCCCCTAACCCTTACCCTAGCCCGAACCCTTCCACGAAGCTTTCCCCTCACCCGTCCCCTAATCCTAACCCGTACGCTCACACTAACCCACGCCCTCACACGTACGCTCCGCCTAAACCATACTCGTACCTTCACCTGGACCCTAAACCATCCCCGTCCCCTAACCCTAACCCTAGCCCGAACCCTAAACCTAACCATTCCCCGAAGCCTTCCCCTCATCCGTCCCCTAATCCTAACCAGTACGCTCACACTAACCCGCGCCCTCACACGTACGCTCCCCCTAAACTGTTGTCGTACCCTCACCTGGACCCTAAACCGTCCCCATCCCCTAACCCTAACCCTAGCCCAAATCCTAACCCTAACACTTCCCCGAAGTCTTCCCCTCACCCGCCCCTAATCCTAACCCATACGCTCACACTAACCCGCGCCCTCACACGTACGCTCCCCGTAAACCGTTGTCGTAACCTCACCTGGACCCTAAACCGTCCCCATCCCCTAACCCTAACCCTAGCCCGAACCCTAACCCTAACTCTTCCCCGAAGTCTTCCCCTCACCCGTCCCCTAATCCTAACCCGTACGCTCACACTAAACCGCTCCCTCACACGTACTCTCCCCTGAAAGCGTTGTCGTACCCTCACCTGGACCCTAAACCGTCCCCGTCCCCTAACCCTAACCCTAGCCCGAACCCTAACCCTAACACTTCCCCGAAGCCTTCCCCTCACCCGTCCCCTAATCCTAACCCATACACTCACACTAACCCGCGCCCTCACACGTACGCTCCCCCTAAACCGTTGTCGTACCCTCACATGGACCCTAAACCGTCCCCGTCCCCTAACCCTAACCCTAGCCCGAACCCTTCCACGAAGCCTTCCACTCACCCGTCCCCTAATCCTAACCCGTACGCTCACACTAACCCGCAACCTCACACGTACGCTCCCCCGAAACTGTTGTCGTAACCTCACCTGGACCCTAAACCGTCCCCGTCCCCTAACCCTAACCCTAGCCCGAAACCTAACCCTAACTCTTCCCCGAAGTCTTCCGCTCACCCGTCCCCTAATCCTAACCGGTACGCTCACACTAACCCGCGCCCTCACACGTACCCTCCCCCGAAAGCGTTGTCGTACCCTCACCTGGACCCTAAACCGTCCCCGTCCCCTAACCCTAACCCTAGCCAGAACCCTAACCTAACCCTTCCCCGAAGCCTTCCCCTCACCCGTCCCCTAATCCTAACCCGTACACTCACACTAACCCGCGCCCTCACACGTACGCTCCCTCTAAACCGTTGTCGTACCCTCACATGGACCCTAAACCGTCCCCGTCCCCTAACCCTAACCCTAGCCCGAACCCTTCCACGAAGCCTTCCACTCACCCGAACCATAATCCTAACCCGTACGCTCACACTAACCCGCAACCTCACACATTCGCTCCCCCTAAAGCGTTGTCGTACCCTCACCTGGACCCTAAACCGTCCCCGTCCCCTAACCCTAACCCTAGCCCGAACCCAAACCCTAACCCTTCCCCGAAGCCTTCCCCTCACCCGTCCGCTAATCCTAAACCGTACGCTCACACTAACCCGCGCCCTCACACGTACGCTCCCCCTAAAGCGTTGTTGTAGCCTCACCTGGACCCTAAACCGTCCCCGTCCCCTAACCCTAACCCTAGCCCGAACCCTAACCCTAACACTTCCCCGAAGCCTTCCCCTCACCCGTCCCCTAATCCTAACCCGTACGCTCACACTAACCCGTGCCCTCACATGTACGCTCCCACTAAACCGTTGTCGTAACCTCACCTGGACCCTAAACCATCCCTGTCTCCTAACCCTAACCCTAGCCTGAACCCTAACCCTAACCCTTCCCCGAAGTCTTCCCCTCACCCGTCCCCTAATCCTAACCCGTACCCTCACACTAACCCGCGCCCTCACAGACTCCCTCCCCCTAAACCGTTGTCGTACCCTCACCTGGACCCTAAACCGTCCCCGTCCCCGTCCCCTAACCCTAGCCCGAACCCTAAACCTAACTCTTCCCCGAAGCCTTCCCCTCACCCGTCCCCTAATCCTAACCCGTACGCTCACACTAACCCGCACCCTCACACGTACGATCGCCCGAAACCGTTGTCATACCCTCACCTGGACCCTAAACCGTCCCCGTCCCCTAACCCTAACCCTAGTCCGAACCCTAAGCCTAAAACTTCCCCGAAGCTTTACCCTCTCCCGTCCCCTAATCCTAAGCCGTACGCTCACACTAACCCGCGCCCTCAAACGTGCGCTCTCCCTAAACCGTTGTCGTACCCTCACCTGGACCCTAATTCGTCCCCGTCCCCAAACCCTAACCCTAGCCCGAACCCTAACCCTAACCCTTTCCCGAAGCCTTCCACTCACCCGTCCCCTTATCTTAACCCGTACGCTCACACTAACCCGCGCCCTCACATGTACGCTCCCCCTAAACCGTTGTCGAACCCTCATCTGGACCGGAAACCGTCCCCGTCCCTTAACCCTAACCCTTCCCCGAAGCCTTCCCCTCACCCGTCCTCTAATCCTAACCCGTACGCTAACGCTAACCTACACCCTCACATGTACGCTCCCCCTAAAGCGTTGTCGTACACACACCTGGACACTAAACCGTCCCCGTCTCCTAACTCTAACCCTACCGCGAACCCTAACCCTAACCCTTCCCCGAATCCTGACTCTCACCCGTCGCCTAATCCTAACCTGTACGCTCTCGCTAAACCGCGCCCTCACCCGTACGCTGCCCCTAAAGCATTGTCGTACCCTCACCTGGACCCTAAACCGTCCCCATCCCCGTCCCCTAACCCTAGCCCGAACACTAACCCTAACCCTTCCCCGAAGCCTTCCCCTCACCCGTCCCCTAATCCTAACCCGTACGCTCACACTAACCCGCGCCCTCACAGGTACACTCCCCCTAAACCGTTGTCGTACACTCACCTGGACCCTAAACCGTACCCGTCCCCGTCCCCTAACCCTAGCCCGAAAGATAAACCTAAACCTTCCCCGAAGCCTTCCCCTCACCCGTCCCCTAATTCTAACCCGTACGCTCACACTAACCAACCCCCTCACACGAACGCTCCCCCTAAACCGTTGTCGTACCCTCACCTGGACCCTAAACCGTCCCTGTCACCTGACGCTAACCCTAGTCTGAACCCTAACCCTAACCCTTCCCCGAAGCCTTCCCCTCACCTGTCCCTTAATCCTAACCCATACGCTCACACTAACCCGCGCCCTCACACGTACGCTCCCCCTACACCGTTGTCGTACCCTCACCTGGACCCGAAACCGTCCCCATCCCCTAACCCTAACCTTAGCCCGAACCCTCACCCTAACCCTTCCCCGAAGCCTTCCCCTCACCCGTCCCCTAATCCTAACCCATACGCTCACATAACCCACGCCCTCACACGTATGCTCCCCCTAAACCGTTGTCGTACCCTCACGTGGACACTAAACCGTCCCCGTCCCCTAACCTTAACTCTAGCCCGAATCCTAACCCTAACGCTTCCCCGAATCCTTCCCCTCTCCCGTCCGCTAATCCTAACCCGTATGCTCACACTAACCCGCGCCCTCACACGTACCCTCCCCCTAAAGCGTTGTCGTACCCTCACCTGGACCCTAAACCGTCCCTATCCCCTAACCCTAACCCTAGCCTGAATCCTAACCCTAACACTTCCCTGAAGCCTTCCCCTCACCCATCCCCTAATCCTAACCCGTACGCTCACACTAACCCCCGCCCTCACACGTACGCTCCCCCTAAACCGTTGTCGTACCCTCACCTGGACCCTAAACCGTCCCCGTCCCCTAACCCTAACCCTAGCCCGAACCCTAACCCTAACCCTTCCCCGAAGCCTTCCCCTCACCCGTCCCCTAATCCTAACCCGTACGCTCACACTATCCAGTCCGCTCACAAGGACGCTGCCCCTAAACCGTTGTCGTACCCACACCTGGACCCTAAACCGTCCCCATCCCCTAACCCTAACCCTAGCCCGAACCCTAACCCTAACCCGTCCCCGAAGCCTTCCCCTCACCCGTCCCCTAATCCTAACCCGTACGCTCACACTAACCCGCGCCCTCACATTTACGCTCCCCCTATACCGTTGTCGTACACTCACCTGGACCCTAAACCGTCCCCGGCCCCTAACCCTAACCCTAGCCCGAACCCTAACCCTAACCCTTCCCCGAAGCCTTCCCCTCACCCGTCCCCTAATCCTAGCCCGTACGCTCACACTAACCCGCGCCCTAACACGTACGCTCCCCATAAACCGTTGTCGTACCCTCACCTGGACCCTAAACTGTCCCCGTCCCCAAACCCTAACCCTAGCCCGGACCCTAACCCTAACCCTTCCCCGAAGCCTTCCCCTCACCCGTCCTCTAATCTTAACCCGTACGCTCACACTAAACATCCCGCTCACACGTACGCTGCCCCTAAACCGTTGTGGTACCCTCACCTGGACTCTAAACTGTCCCCATGCCCTAACCCTAACCCTACCCAAACACTAACCCTAACCCGTCCCCGAAGCCTTCCCCTCACCCATCCCCTAATCCTAACCCGTATGCTGACACTAACCCGTGCCCTCACACGTACGCTCCCCCTAAACCGTGGTCGTACCCTCACCTGGACCCTAAACCGTCCCCGTACCCTAACCCTAACCCTAGCCCGAGCCCTAACCCTAACCCTTCCCCAAAGCCTTCCCCTCAACCGTCCCCTAATCCTAAACCGTACGCTGACACTAACCCACGCGCTCACACGTACGCTCCCCCTCAACCGTTGTCGTACCCTCATCTGGACCCTAAACCGTCCCCCTCCCCTAACCCTAACCCTAGCCCGAACCCTAAACCTAACCCTTCCCCGAAGCCTTCCCCTCACCTGTCCCCTAATCCTAACCCGTACGCTCACATAACCCACGCCCTCACACGTATGCTCACCCTAAACCGTTGTCATACCCTCACGTGGACACTAAACCGTCCCCGTCTCCTAACCTTAACTCTAGCCCTAATCCTAACCCTAACTCTTCCCCGAATTCTTCCCCTCACCCATCCCCTAATCCTACCCCGTACGCTCACACTATCCCGCGTCCTCACACGTACGCTCCCTCTAAACCGTTGTCGTACCCTCACCTGGACCCTAAACCTTCCCCTTCCCCTAACCCTAACCCTAGCCCGAACCATAACCCTAACGCTTCCCCGAAGCCTTCCCCTCACCCGTCCCCTAATCCTAACCCGTACGCTCACACTAAACCACGTCTTCACACGTACACTCCCCCTTAAACCGTTGTCGTACCCTCACCTGGACCCTAAATCGTCCCCGTCCCCTAATTCTAACCCTAGCCCGAACCCTCACCCTAACCCTTCCCCGAAGCCTTCCCCTCACCCGTCCCCTAATCCGAACCTGTACGCTCACACTAACGCGTGCCCTCACACGTACGCTCCCCCTAAACCGTTGTCGTACCCTCACCTGGACCCTAAACCGTCCCCATCCCCTAACCCTAACCCTAGCTCAAACCTTATCCTTACCCCTTCCCCGAAGCCTACCCCTCACCCTTCCCCTAATCCTAACCCATACGCTCACACTAACCCGCGCCCTCACACGTACGCTCCCCGTAAACCGTTGTCATAACCTCACCTGGACCCTAAACCGTCCCCGTCCCCTAACCCTAACCCTAGCCCGAACCCTAACCCTAACTCTTCCCCGAAGTCTTCCCATCACCCGTCCCCTAATCCTAACCCGTACGCTCACACTAAACCGCTCCCTCACACGTACTCTCCCCTGAAAGCGTTGTCGTACCCTCACCTGGACCCTAAACCGTCCCCGTCCCCTAACCCTAACCCTAGCCCGAACCCTAACCCTAACACTTCCCCGAAGCCTTCCCCTCACCCGTCCCCTAATCCTAACCCATACACTCACACTAACCCGCGCCCTCACACGTACGCTCCCCCTAAACCGTTGTCGTACCCTCACATGGACCCTAAACCGTCCCCGTACCCTAACCCTAACCCTAGCCCGAACACTTCCACGAAGCCTTCCACTCAACCGTCCCCTAATCCTAACCCGTACGCTCACACTAACCCGCAACCTCACACGTACGCTCCCCCGAAACTGTTGTCGTAACCTCACCTGGACCCTAAACCGTCCCCGTCCCCTAACCCTAACCCTAGCCCGAACCCTAACCCTAACTCTTCCCCGAAGTCTTCCGCTCACCCGTCCCCTAATCCTAACCGGTACGCTCACACTAACCCGCGCCCTCACACGTACCCTCCCCCGAAAGCGTTGTCGTACCCTCACCTGGACCCTAAACCGTCCCCGTCCTCTAACCCTAACCCTAGCCAGAACCCTAACCTAACCCTTCCCCGAAGCCTTCCCCTCACCCGTCCCCTAATCCTAACCCGTACACTCACACTAACCCGCGCCCTCACACGTACGCTCCCTCTAAACCGTTGTCGTACCCTCACATGGACCCTAAACCGTCCCCGTCCCCTAACCCTAACCCTAGCCCGAACCCTTCCACGAAGCCTTCCACTCACCCGAACCATAATCCTAACCCGTACGCTCACACTAACCCGCAACCTCACACATTCGCTCCCCCTAAAGCGTTGTCGTACCCTCACCTGGACCCTAAACCGTCCCCGTCCCCTAACCCTAACCCTAGCCCGAACCCAAACCCTAACCCTTCCCCGAAGCCTTCCCCTCACCCGTCCGCTAATCCTAAACCGTACGCTCACACTAACCCGCGCCCTCACACGTACGCTCCCCCTAAAGCGTTGTTGTAGCCTCACCTGGACCCTAAACCGTCCCCATCCCCTAACCCTAACCCTAGCCCGAACCCTAACCCTAACACTTCCCCGAAGCCTTCCCCTCACCCGTCCCCTAATCCTAACCCGTACGCTCACACTAACCCGTGCCCTCACATGTACGCTCCCACTAAACCGTTGTCGTAACCTCACCTGGACCCTAAACCATCCCTGTCTCCTAACCCTAACCCTAGCCTGAACCCTAACCCTAACCCTTCCCCGAAGTCTTCCCCTCACCCGTCCCCTAATCCTAACCCGTACCCTCACACTAACCCGCGCCCTCACAGACTCCCTCCCCCTAAACCGTTGTCGTACCCTCACCTGGACCCTAAACCGTCCCCGTCCCCGTCCCCTAACCCTAGCCCGAACCCTAAACCTAACTCTTCCCCGAAGCCTTCCCCTCACCCGTCCCCTAATCCTAACCCGTACGCTCACACTAACCCGCACCCTCACACGTACGATCGCCCGAAACCGTTGTCATACCCTCACATGGACCCTAATTCGTCCCCGTCCCCTAACCCTAACCCTAGTCCGAACCCTAAGCCTAAAACTTCCCCGAAGCTTTACCCTCTCCCGTCCCCTAATCTTAAGCCGTACGCTCACACTAACCCGCGCCCTCAAACGTGCGCTCTCCCTAAACCGTTGTCGTACCCTCACCTGGACCCTAATTCGTCCCCGTCCCCAAACCCTAACCCTAGCCCGAACCCTAACCCTAACCCTTTCCCGAAGCCTTCCACTCACCCGTCCCCTTATCTTAACCCGTACGCTCACACTAACCCGCGCCCTCACATGTACGCTCCCCCTAAACCGTTGTCGAACCCTCATCTGGACCGGAAACCGTCCCCGTCCCTTAACCCTAACCCTTCCCCGAAGCCTTCCCCTCACCCGTCCTCTAATCCTAACCCGTACGCTAACGCTAACCTACACCCTCACATGTACGCTCCCCCTAAAGCGTTGTCGTACACACACCTGGACACTAAACCGTCCCCGTCTCCTAACTCTAACCCTACCGCGAACCCTAACCCTAACCCTTCCCCGAATCCTGACTCTCACCCGTCGCCTAATCCTAACCTGTACGCTCTCGCTAAACCGCGCCCTCACCCGTACGCTCCCCCTAAAGCATTGTCGTACCCTCACCTGGACCCTAAACCGTCCCCATCCCCGTCCCCTAACCCTAGCCCGAACACTAACCCTAACCCTTCCCCGAAGCCTTCCCCTCACCCGTCCCCTAATCTTAACCCGTACGCTCACACTAACCCGCGCCCTCACAGGTACACTCCCCCTAAACCGTTGTCGTACACTCACCTGGACCCTAAACCGTACCCGTCCCCGTCCCCTAACCCTAGCCCGAAAGATAAACCTAAACCTTCCCCGAAGCCTTCCCCTCACCCGTCCCCTAATTCTAACCCGTACGCTCACACTAACCAACCCCCTCACACGAACGCTCCCCCTAAACCGTTGTCGTACCCTCACCTGGACCCTAAACCGTCCATGTCCCCTGACGCTAACCCTAGTCTGAACCCTAACCCTAACCCTTCCCCGAAGCCTTCCCCTCACCTGTCCCTTAATCCTAACCCATACGCTCACACTAACCCGCGCCCTCACACGTACGCTCCCCCTACACCGTTGTCGTACCCTCACCTGGACCCGAAACCGTCCCCATCCCCTAACCCTAACCTTAGCCCGAACCCTCACCCTAACCCTTCCCCGAAGCCTTCCCCTCACCCGTCCCCTAATCCTAACCCATACGCTCACATAACCCACGCCCTCACACGTATGCTCCCCCTAAACCGTTGTCGTACCCTCACGTGGACACTAAACCGTCCCCGTCCCCTAACCTTAACTCTAGCCCGAATCCTAACCCTAACGCTTCCCCGAATCCTTCCCCTCACCCGTCCGCTAATCCTAACCCGTATGCTCACACTAACCCGCGCCCTCACACGTACCCTCCCCCTAAAGCGTTGTCGTACCCTCACCTGGACCCTAAACCGTCCCTATCCCCTAACCCTAACCCTAGCCTGAATCCTAACCCTAACACTTCCCTGAAGCCTTCCCCTCACCCATCCCCTAATCCTAACCCGTACGCTCACACTAACCCCCGCCCTCACACGTACGCTCCCCCTAAACCGTTGTCGTACCCTCACCTGGACCCTAAACCGTCCCCGTCCCCTAACCCTAACCCTAGCCCGAACCCTAACCCTAACCCTTCCCCGAAGCCTTCCCCTCACCCGTCCCCTAATCCTAACCCGTACGCTCACACTATCCAGTCCGCTCACAAGGACGCTGCCCCTATACCGTTGTCGTACCCACACCTGGACCCTAAACCGTCCCCATCCCCTAACCCTAACCCTAGCCCGAACCCTAACCCTAACCCGTCCCCGAAACCTTCCCCTCACCCGTCCCCTAATCCTAACCCGTACGCTCACACTAACCCGCGCCCTCACACTTACGCTCCCCCTATACCGTTGTCGTACACTCACCTGGACCCTAAACCGTCCCCGGCCCCTAACCCTAACCCTAGCCCGAACCCTAACCCTAACCCTTCCCCGAAGCCTTCCCCTCACCCGTCCCCTAATCCTAGCCCGTACGCTCACACTAACCCGCGCCCTAACACGTACGCTCCCATAAACCGTTGTCGTACCCTCACCTGGACCCTAAACTGTCCCCGTCCCCAAACCCTAACCCTAGCCCGGACCCTAACCCTAACCCTTCCCCGAAGCCTTCCCCTCACCCGTCCTCTAATCTTAACCCGTACGCTCACACTAAACATCCCGCTCACACGTACGCTGCCCCTAAACCGTTGTGGTACCCTCACCTGGACTCTAAACTGTCCCCATGCCCTAACTCTAACCCTACCCAAACACTAACCCTAACCCGTCCCCGAAGCCTTCCCCTCACCCATCCCCTAATCCTAACCCGTATGCTGACACTAACCCGTGCCCTCACACGTACGCTCCCCCTAAACCGTGGTCGTACCCTCACCTGGACCCTAAACCGTCCCCGTACCCTAACCCTAACCCTAGCCCGAGCCCTAACCCTAACCCTTCCCCGAAGCCTTCCCCTCAACCGTCCCCTAATCCTAAACCGTACGCTGACACTAACCCACGCGCTCACACGTACGCTCCCCCTCAACCGTTGTCGTACCCTCATCTGGACCCTAAACCGTCCCCCTCCCCTAACCCTAACCCTAGCCCGAACCCTAAACCTAACCCTTCCCCGAAGCCTTCCCCTCACCTGTCCCCTAATCCTAACCCGTACGCTCACATAACCCACGCCCTCACACGTATGCTCACCCTAAACCGTTGTCATACCCTCACGTGGACACTAAACCGTCCCCGTCTCCTAACCTTAACTCTAGCCCTAATCCTAACCCTAACTCTTCCCCGAATTCTTCCCCTCACCCGTCCCCTAATCCTACCCCGTACGCTCACACTATCCCGCGTCCTCACACGTACGCTCCCTCTAAACCGTTGTCGTACCCTCACCTGGACCCTGAACCTTCCCCTTCCCCTAACCCTAACCCTAGCCCGAACCATAACCCTAACGCTTCCCCGAAGCCTTCCCCTCACCCGTCCCCTAATCCTAACCCGTACGCTCACACTAAACCACGTCTTCACACGTACACTCCCCCTTAAACCGTTGTCGTACCCTCACCTGGACCCTAAATCGTCCCCGTCCCCTAATTCTAACCCTAGCCCGAACCCTCACCCTAACCCTTCCCCGAAGCCTTCCCCTCACCCGTCCCCTAATCCGAACCTGTACGCTCACACTAACGCGTGCCCTCACACGTACGCTCCCCCTAAACCGTTGTCGTACCCTCACCTGGACCCTAAACCGTCCCCATCCCCTAACCCTAACCCTAGCTCAAACCTTAACCTTACCCCTTCCCCGAAGCCTACCCCTCACCCTTCCCCTAATCCTAACCCATACGCTCACACTAACCCGCGCCCTCACACGTACGCTCCCCGTAAACCGTTGTCATAACCTCACCTGGACCCTAAACCGTCCCCGTCCCCTAACCCTAACCCTAGCCCGAACCCTAACCCTAACTCTTCCCCGAAGTCTTCCCCTCACCCGTCCCCTAATCCTAACCCGTACGCTCACACTAAACCACTCCCTCACACGTACTCTCCCCTGAAAGCGTTGTCGTACCCTCACCTGGACCCTAAACCGTCCCCGTCCCCTAACCCTAACCCTAGCCCGAACCCTAACCCTAACACTTCCCCGAAGCCTTCCCCTCACCCGTCCCCTAATCCTAACCCATACACTCACACTAACCCGTGCCCTCACACGTACGCTCCCCCTAAACCGTTGTCGTACCCTCACATGGACCCTAAACCGTCCCCGTCCCCTAACCCTAACCCTAGCCCGAACCCTTCCACGAAGCCTTCCACTCACCCGTCCCCTAATCCTAACCCGTACGCTCACACTAACCCGCAACCTCACACGTACGCTCCCCCGAAACTGTTGTCGTAACCTCACCTGGACCCTAAACCGTCCCCGTCCCCTAACCCTAACCCTAGCCCGAACCCTAACCCTAACTCTTCCCCGAAGTCTTCCGCTCACCCGTCCCCTAATCCTAACCGGTACGCTCACACTAACCCGCGCCCTCACACGTACCCTCCCCCGAAAGCGTTGTCGTACACTCACCTGGACCCTAAACCGTCCCCGTCCCCTAACCCTAACCCTAGCCCGAACCCTAACCTAACCCTTCCCCGAAGCCTTCCCCTCACCCGTCCCCTAATCCTAACCCGTACACTCACACTAACCCGCGCCCTCACACGTACGCTCCCTCTAAACCGTTGTCGTACCCTCACATGGACCCTAAACCGTCCCCGTCCCCTAACCCTAACCCTAGCCCGAACCCTTCCACGAAGCCTTCCACTCACCCGAACCATAATCCTAACCCGTACGCTCACACTAACCCGCAACCTCACACATTCGCTCCCCCTAAAGCGTTGTCGTACCCTCACCTGGACCCTAAACCGTCCCCGTCCCCTAACCCTAACCCTAGCCCGAACCCAAACCCTAACCCTTCCCCGAAGCCTTCCCCTCACCCGTCCGCTAATCCTAAACCGTACGCTCACACTAACCCGCGCCCTCACACGTACGCTCCCCCTAAAGCGTTGTTGTAGCCTCACCTGGACCCTAAACCGTCCCCGTCCCCTAACCCTAACCCTAGCCCGAACCCTAACCCTAACACTTCCCCGAAGCCTTCCCCTCACCCGTCCCCTAATCCTAACCCGTACGCTCACACTAACCCGTGCCCTCACATGTACGCTCCCACTAAACCGTTGTCGTAACCTCACCTGGACCCTAAACCATCCCTGTCTCCTAACCCTAACCCTAGCCTGAACCCTAACCCTAACCCTTCCCCGAAGTCTTCCCCTCACCCGTCCCCTAATCCTAACCCGTACCCTCACACTAACCCGCGCCCTCACAGACTCCCTCCCCCTAAACCGTTGTCGTACCCTCACCTGGACCCTAAACCGTCCCCGTCCCCTAACCCTAACCCTAGCCCGAACCCTAAACCTAACTCTTCCCCGAAGCCTTCCCCTCACCCGTCCCCTAATCCTAACCCGTACGCTCACACTAACCCGCACCCTCACACGTACGATCGCCCGAAACCGTTGTCATACCCTCACCTGGACCCTAATTCGTCCCCGTCCCCTAACCCTAACCCTAGTCCGAACCCTAAGCCTAAAACTTCCCCGAAGCTTTACCCTCTCCCGTCCCCTAATCCTAAGCCGTACGCTCACACTAACCCGCGCCCTTAAACGTGCGCTCTCCCTAAACCGTTGTCGTACCCTCACCTGGACCCTAATTCGTCCCCGTCCCCAAACCCTAACCCTAGCCCGAACCCTAACCCTAACCGTTTCCCGAAGCCTTCCACTCACCCGTCCCCTTATCTTAACCCGTACGCTCACACTAACCCGCGCCCTCACACGTACGCTCCCCCTAAACCGTTGTCGAACCCTCATCTGGACCGTAAACCGTCCCCGTCCCTTAACCCTAACCCTTCCCCGAAGCCTTCCCCTCACCCGTCCTCTAATCCTAACCCGTACGCTAACGCTAACCTACACCCTCACATGTACGCTCCCCCTAAAGCGTTGTCGTACACACACCTGGACACTAAACCGTCCCCGTCTCCTAACTCTAACCCTACCGCGAACCCTAACCCTAACCCTTCCCCGAATCCTGACTCTCACCCGTCGCCTAATCCTAACCTGTACGCTCTCGCTAAACCGCGCCCTCACCCGTACGCTCCCCCTAAAGCATTGTCGTACCCTCACCTGGACCCTAAACCGTCCCCATCCCCGTCCCCTAACCCTAGCCCGAACACTAACCCTAACCCTTCCCCGAAGCCTTCCCCTCACACGTCCCCTAATCTTAACCCGTACGCTCACACTAACCCGCGCCCTCACAGGTACACTCCCCCTAAACCGTTGTCGTACACTCACCTGGACCCTAAACCGTACCCGTCCCCGTCCCCTAACCCTAGCCCGAAAGATAAACCTAAACCTTCCCCGAAGCCTTCCCCTCACCCGTCACCTAATTCTAACCCGTACGCTCACACTAACCAACCCCCTCACACGAACGCTCCCCCTAAACCGTTATCGTACCCTCACCTGGACCCTAAACCGTCCCTGTCCCCTGACGCTAACCCTAGTCTGAACCCTAACCCTAACCCTTCCCCGAAGCCTTCCCCTCACCTGTCCCTTAATCCTAACCCATACGCTCACACTAACCCGCGCCCTCACACGTACGCTCCCCCTACACCGTTGTCGTACCCTCACCTGGACCCGAAACCGTCCCCATCCCCTAACCCTAACCTTAGCCCGAACCCTCACCCTAACCCTTCCCCGAAGCCTTCCCCTCACCCGTCCCCTAATCCTAACCCATACGCTCACATAACCCACGCCCTCACACGTATGCTCCCCCTAAACCGTTGTCGTACCCTCACGTGAACACTAAACCGTCCCCGTCCCCTAACCTTAACTCTAGCCCGAATCCTAACCCTAACGCTTCCCCGAATCCTTCCCCTCACCCGTCCGCTAATCCTAACCCGTATGCTCACACTAACCCGCGCCCTCACACGTACCCTCCCCCTAAAGCGTTGTCGTACCCTCACCTGGACCCTAAACCGTCCCTATCCCCTAACCCTAACCCTAGCCTGAATCCTAACCCTAACACTTCCCCGAAGCCTTCCCCTCACCCATCCCCTAATCCTAACCCGTACGCTCACACTAACCCCCGCCCTCACACGTACGCTCCCCCTAAACCGTTGTCGTACCCTCACCTGGACCCTAAACCGTCCCCGTCCCCTAACCCTAACCCTAGCCCGAACCCTAACCCTAACCCTTCCCCGAAGCCTTCCCCTCACCCGTCCCCTAATCCTAACCCGTACGCTCACACTATCCAGTCCGCTCACACGGACGCTGCCCCTAAACCGTTGTCGTACCCACACCTGGACCCTAAACCGTCCCCATCCCCTAACCCTAACCCTAGCCCGAACCCTAACCCTAACCCGTCCCCGAAGCCTTCCCCTCACCCGTCCCCTAATCCTAACCCGTACGCTCACACTAACCCGCGCCCTCACACTTACGCTCCCCCTATACCGTTGTCGTACACTCACCTGGACCCTAAACCGTCCCCGGCCCCTAACCCTAACCCTAGCCCGAACCCTAACCCTAACCCTTCCCCGAAGCCTTCCCCTCACCCGTCCCCTAATCCTAGCCCGTACGCTCACACTAACCCGCGCCCTAACACGTACGCTCCCCATAAACCGTTGTCGTACCCTCACTTGGACCCTAAACTGTCCCCGTCCCCAAACCCTAACCCTAGCCCGGACCCTAACCCTAACCCTTCCCCGAAGCCTTCCCCTCACCCGTCCCCTAATCTTAACCCGTACGCTCACACTAAACATCCCGCTCACACGTACGCTGCCCCTAAACCGTTGTGGTACCCTCACCTGGACTCTAAACTGTCCCCATGCCCTAACCCTAACCCTACCCAAACACTAACCCTAACCCGTCCCCGAAGCCTTCCCCTCACCCATCCCCTAATCCTAAACCGTATGCTGACACTAACCCGTGCCCTCACACGTACGCTCCCCCTAAACCGTGGTCGTACCCTCACCTGGACCCTAAACCGTCCCCGTACCCTAACCCTAACCCTAGCCCGAGCCCTAAACCTAACCCTTCCCCGAAGCCTTCACCTCAACCGTCCCCTAATCCTAAACCGTACGCTGACACTAACCCACGCGCTCACACGTACGCTCCCCCTCAACCGTTGTCGTACCCTCATCTGGACCCTAAACCGTCCCCCTCCCCTAACCCTAACCCTAGCCTGAACCCTAAACCTAACCCTTCCCCGAAGCCTTCCCCTCACCTGTCCCCTAATCCTAACCCGTACGCTCACATAACCCACGCCCTCACACGTATGCTCACCCTAAACCGTTGTCATACCCTCACGTGGACACTAAACCGTCCCCGTCTCCTAACCTTAACTCTAGCCCTAAACCTAACCCTAACTCTTCCCCGAATTCTTCCCCTCACCCGTCCCCTAATCCTACCCCGTACGCTCACACTATCCCGCGTCCTCACACGTACGCTCCCTCTAAACCGTTGTCGTACCCTCACCTGGACCCTAAACCTTTCCCGTCCCCTAACCCTAACCCTAGCCCGAACCATAACCCTAACGCTTCCCCGAAGCCTTCCCCTCACCCGTCCCCTAATCCTAACCCGTACGCTCACACTAAACCACGTCTTCACACGTACACTCCCCCTTAAACCGTTGTCGTACCCTCACCTGGACCCTAAATCGTCCCCGTCCCCTAATTCTAACCCTAGCCCGAACCCTCACCCTAACCCTTCCCCGAAGCCTTCCCCTCACCCGTCCCCTAATCCGAACCTGTACGCTCACACTAACGCGTGCCCTCACACGTACGCTCCCCCTAAACCGTTGTCGTACCCTCACCTGGACCCTAAACCGTCCCCATCCCCTAACCCTAACCCTAGCTCAAACCTTAACCTTACCCCTTCCCCGAAGCCTACCCCTCACCCTTCCCCTAATCCTAATCCGTACGCTCACACTAACCCGTGCCCTCACACGTACGCTCCCCCTAAACCGTTATCGTACGCTCACCTGGACCCTAAACCGTCCCCGTCCCCTAACCCTAACCCTAGCCCGAAGCCTAACCCTAACCCTTCCCCGAAGCCTTCCCCTCACCCGTCCCCTAATTCTAACCCGTACGCTCACACTAACCCGCGCCCTCACACGTACGCTCCCCATAAAGCGTTGTCATACCCTCAACTCGACCCTAAACCGTCCCCATCCCCTAACACTAACCCTAGCCCGAACCCTAACCGTAACCCTTCCCCGAAGCCTTCCCCTCACCCGTCCCCTAATCCTAACCCGTACGCTGACACTAACCCACGTGCTCACACGTACGCTCCCCCTCAACCGTTGTCGTACCCTCATCTGGACCCTAAACCGTCCCCCTCCCCTAACCCTAACCCTAGCCCGAACCCTAAACCTAACCCTTCCCCGAAGCCTTCCCCTCACCTGTCCCCTAATCCTAACCCGTACGCTCACATAACCCACGCCCTCACACGTATGCTCACCCTAAACCGTTGTCATACCCTCACGTGGACACTAAACCTTCCCCGTCTCCTAACCTTAACTCTAGCCCTAATCCTAACCCTAACTCTTCCCCTAATTCTTCCCCTCACCCGTCCCCTAATCCTACCCCGTACGCTCACACTATCCCGCGTCCTCACACGTACGCTCCCTCTAAACCGTTGTCGTACCCTCACCTGGACCCTAAACCGTCCCCGTCCCCTAACCCTAACCCTAGCCCGAACCCAAACCCTAACCCTTCCCCGAAGCCTTCCCCTCACCCGTCCGCTAATCCTAAACCGTACGCTCACACTAACCCGCGCCCTCACACGTACGCTCCCCCTAAAGCGTTGTTGTAGCCTCACCTGGACCCTAAACCGTCCCCGTCCCCTAACCCTAACCCTAGCCCGAACCCTAACCCTAACACTTCCCCGAAGCCTTCCCCTCACCCGTCCCCTAATCCTAACCCGTACGCTCACACTAACCCGTGCCCTCACATGTACGCTCCCACTAAACCGTTGTCGTAACCTCACCTGGACCCTAAACCATCCCTGTCTCCTAACCCTAACCCTAGCCTGAACCGTAACCCTAACCCTTCCCCGAAGTCTTCCCCTCACCCGTCCCCTAATCCTAACCCGTACTCTCACACTAACCCGCGCCCTCACAGACTCGCTCCCCCTAAACCGTTGTCGTACCCTCACCTGGACCCTAAACCGTCCCCGTCCCCTAACCCTAACCCTAGCCCGAACCCTAAACCTAAACCTTCCCCGAAGCCTTCCCCTCACCCGTCCCCTAATCCTAACCCGTACGCTCACACTAACCCGCACCCTCACACGTACGATCCCCCGAAACCGTTGTCATACCCTCACCTGGACCCTAATTCGTCCCCGTCCCCTAACCCTAACCCTAGTCCGAACCCTAAGCCTAAAACTTCCCCGAAGCTTTACCCTCTCCCGTCCCCTAATCCTAAGCCGTACGCTCACACTAACCCGCGCCCTTAAACGTGCGCTCTCCCTAAACCGTTGTCGTACCCTCACCTGGACCCTAATTCGTCCCCGTCCCCAAACCCTAACCCTAGCCCGAACCCTAACCCTAACCGTTTCCCGAAGCCTTCCACTCACCCGTCCCCTTATCTTAACCCGTACGCTCACACTAACCCGCGCCCTCACACGTACGCTCCCCCTAAACCGTTGTCGAACCCTCATCTGGACCGTAAACCGTCCCCGTCCCTTAACCCTAACCCTTCCCCGAAGCCTTCCCCTCACCCGTCCTCTAATCCTAACCCGTACGCTAACGCTAACCTACACCCTCACATGTACGCTCCCCCTAAAGCGTTGTCGTACACACACCTGGACACTAAACCGTCCCCGTCTCCTAACTCTAACCCTACCGCGAACCCTTACCCTAACCCTTCCCCGAATCCTGACTCTCACCCGTCGCCTAATCCTAACCTGTACGCTCTCGCTAAACCGCGCCCTCACCCGTACGCTCCCCCTAAAGCATTGTCGTACCCTCACCTGGACCCTAAACCGTCCCCATCCCCGTCCCCTAACCCTAGCCCGAACACTAACCCTAACCCTTCCCCGAAGCCTTCCCCTCACCCGTCCCCTAATCTTAACCCGTACGCTCACACTAACCCGCGCCCTCACAGGTACACTCCCCCTAAACCGTTGTCGTACACTCACCTGGACCCTAAACCGTACCCGTCCCCGTCCCCTAACCCTAGCCCGAAAGATAAACCTAAACCTTCCCCGAAGCCTTCCCCTCACCCGTCACCTAATTCTAACCCGTACGCTCACACTAACCAACCCCCTCACACGAACGCTCCCCCTAAACCGTTGTCGTACCCTCACCTGGACCCTAAACCGTCCCTGTCCCCTGACGCTAACCCTAGTCTGAAACCTAACCCTAACCCTTCCCCGAAGCCTTCCCCTCACCTGTCCCTTAATCCTAACCCATACGCTCACACTAACCCGCGCCCTCACACGTACGCTCCCCCTACACCGTTGTCGTACCCTCACCTGGACCCGAAACCGTCCCCATCCCCTAACCCTAACCTTAGCCCGAACCCTCACCCTAACCCTTCCCCGAAGCCTTCCCCTCACCCGTCCCCTAATCCTAACCCATACGCTCACATAACCCACGCCCTCACACGTATGCTCCCCCTAAACCGTTGTCGTACCCTCACGTGAACACTAAACCGTCCCCGTCCCCTAACCTTAACTCTAGCCCGAATCCTAACCCTAACGCTTCCCCGAATCCTTCCCCTCACCCGTCCGCTAATCCTAACCCGTATGCTCACACTAACCCGCGCCCTCACACGTACCCTCCCCCTAAAGCGTTGTCGTACCCTCACCTGGACCCTAAACCGTCCCTATCCCCTAACCCTAACCCTAGCCTGAATCCTAACCCTAACACTTCCCCGAAGCCTTCCCCTCACCCATCCCCTAATCCTAACCCGTACGCTCACACTAACCCCCGCCCTCACACGTACGCTCCCCCTAAACCGTTGTCGTACCCTCACCTGGACCCTAAACCGTCCCCGTCCCCTAACCCTAACCCTAGCCCGAACCCTAACCCTAACCCTTCCCCGAAGCCTTCCCCTCACCCGTCCCCTAATCCTAACCCGTACGCTCACACTATCCAGTCCGCTCACACGGACGCTGCCCCTAAACCGTTGTCGTACCCACACCTGGACCCTAAACCGTCCCCATCCCCTAACCCTAACCCTAGCCCGAACCCTAACCCTAACCCGTCCCCGAAGCCTTCCCCTCACCCGTCCCCTAATCCTAACCCGTACGCTCACACTAACCCGCGCCCTCACACTTACGCTCCCCCTATACCGTTGTCGTACACTCACCTGGACCCTAAACCGTCCCCGGCCCCTAACCCTAACCCTAGCCCGAACCCTAACCCTAACCCTTCCCCGAAGCCTTCCCCTCACCCGTCCCCTAATCCTAGCCCGTACGCTCACACTAACCCGCGCCCTAACACGTACGCTCCCCATAAACCGTTGTCGTACCCTCACTTGGACCCTAAACTGTCCCCGTCCCCAAACCCTAACCCTAGCCCGGACCCTAACCCTAACCCTTCCCCGAAGCCTTCCCCTCACCCGTCCCCTAATCTTAACCCGTACGCTCACACTAAACATCCCGCTCACACGTACGCTGCCCCTAAACCGTTGTGGTACCCTCACCTGGACTCTAAACTGTCCCCATGCCCTAACCCTAACCCTACCCAAACACTAACCCTAACCCGTCCCCGAAGCCTTCCCCTCACCCATCCCCTAATCCTAAACCGTATGCTGACACTAACCCGTGCCCTCACACGTACGCTCCCCCTAAACCGTGGTCGTACCCTCACCTGGACCCTAAACCGTCCCCGTACCCTAACCCTAACCCTAGCCCGAGCCCTAAACCTAACCCTTCCCCGAAGCCTTCACCTCAACCGTCCCCTAATCCTAAACCGTACGCTGACACTAACCCACGCGCTCACACGTACGCTCCCCCTCAACCGTTGTCGTACCCTCATCTGGACCCTAAACCGTCCCCCTCCCCTAACCCTAACCCTAGCCTGAACCCTAAACCTAACCCTTCCCCGAAGCCTTCCCCTCACCTGTCCCCTAATCCTAACCCGTACGCTCACATAACCCACGCCCTCACACGTATGCTCACCCTAAACCGTTGTCATACCCTCACGTGGACACTAAACCGTCCCCGTCTCCTAACCTTAACTCAAGCCCTAAACCTAACCCTAACTCTTCCCCGAATTCTTCCCCTCACCCGTCCCCTAATCCTACCCCGTACGCTCACACTATCCCGCGTCCTCACACGTACGCTCCCTCTAAACCGTTGTCGTACCCTCACCTGGACCCTAAACCTTTCCCGTCCCCTAACCCTAACCCTAGCCCGAACCATAACCCTAACGCTTCCCCGAAGCCTTCCCCTCACCCGTCCCCTAATCCTAACCCGTACGCTCACACTAAACCACGTCTTCACACGTACACTCCCCCTTAAACCGTTGTCGTACCCTCACCTGGACCCTAAATCGTCCCCGTCCCCTAATTCTAACCCTAGCCCGAACCCTCACCCTAACCCTTCCCCGAAGCCTTCCCCTCACCCGTCCCCTAATCCGAACCTGTACGCTCACACTAACGCGTGCCCTCACACGTACGCTCCCCCTAAACCGTTGTCGTACCCTCACCTGGACCCTAAACCGTCCCCATCCCCTAACCCTAACCCTAGCTCAAACCTTAACCTTACCCCTTCCCCGAAGCCTACCCCTCACCCTTCCCCTAATCCTAATCCGTACGCTCACACTAACCCGTGCCCTCACACGTACGCTCCCCCTAAACCGTTATCGTACGCTCACCTGGACCCTAAACCGTCCCCGTCCCCTAACCCTAACCCTAGCCCGAAGCCTAACCCTAACCCTTCCCCGAAGCCTTCCCCTCACCCGTCCCCTAATTCTAACCCGTACGCTCACACTAACCCGCGCCCTCACACGTACGCTCCCCATAAAGCGTTGTCATACCCTCAACTCGACCCTAAACCGTCCCCATCCCCTAACACTAACCCTAGCCCGAACCCTAACCGTAACCCTTCCCCGAAGCCTTCCCCTCACCCGTCCCCTAATCCTAACCCGTACGCTGACACTAACCCACGTGCTCACACGTACGCTCCCCCTCAACCGTTGTCGTACCCTCATCTGGACCCTAAACCGTCCCCCTCCCCTAACCCTAACCCTAGCCCGAACCCTAAACCTAACCCTTCCCCGAAGCCTTCCCCTCACCTGTCCCCTAATCCTAACCCGTACGCTCACATAACCCACGCCCTCACACGTATGCTCACCCTAAACCGTTGTCATACCCTCACGTGGACACTAAACCTTCCCCGTCTCCTAACCTTAACTCTAGCCCTAATCCTAACCCTAACTCTTCCCCTAATTCTTCCCCTCACCCGTCCCCTAATCCTACCCCGTACGCTCACACTATCCCGCGTCCTCACACGTACGCTCCCTCTAAACCGTTGTCGTACCCTCACCTGGACCCTAAACCGTCCCCGTCCCCTAACCCTAACCCTAGCCCGAACCCAAACCCTAACCCTTCCCCGAAGCCTTCCCCTCACCCGTCCGCTAATCCTAAACCGTACGCTCACACTAACCCGCGCCCTCACACGTACGCTCCCCCTAAAGCGTTGTTGTAGCCTCACCTGGACCCTAAACCGTCCCCGTCCCCTAACCCTAACCCTAGCCCGAACCCTAACCCTAACACTTCCCCGAAGCCTTCCCCTCACCCGTCCCCTAATCCTAACCCGTACGCTCACACTAACCCGTGCCCTCACATGTACGCTCCCACTAAACCGTTGTCGTAACCTCACCTGGACCCTAAACCATCCCTGTCTCCTAACCCTAACCCTAGCCTGAACCGTAACCCTAACCCTTCCCCGAAGTCTTCCCCTCACCCGTCCCCTAATCCTAACCCGTACTCTCACACTAACCCGCGCCCTCACAGACTCGCTCCCCCTAAACCGTTGTCGTACCCTCACCTGGACCCTAAACCGTCCCCGTCCCCTAACCCTAACCCTAGCCCGAACCCTAAACCTAAACCTTCCCCGAAGCCTTCCCCTCACCCGTCCCCTAATCCTAACCCGTACGCTCACACTAACCCGCACCCTCACACGTACGATCCCCCGAAACCGTTGTCATACCCTCACCTGGACCCTAATTCGTCCCCGTCCCCTAACCCTAACCCTAGTCCGAACCCTAAGCCTAAAACTTCCCCGAAGCTTTACCCTCACCCGTCCCCTAATCCTAAGCCGTACGCTCACACTAACCCGCGCCCTCAAACGTGCGCTCTCCCTAAACCGTTGTCGTACCCTCACCTGGACCCTAATTCGTCCCCGTCCCCAAACCCTAACCCTAGCCCGAACCCTAACCCTAACCCTTTCCCGAAGCCTTCCACTCACCCGTCCCCTTATCTTAACCCGTACGCTCACACTAACCCACGCCCTCACACGTACGCTCCCCCTAAACCGTTGTCGAACCCTCATCTGGACCGTAAACCGTCCCCGTCCCTTAACCCTAACCCTTCCCCGAAGCCTTCCCCTCACCCGTCCTCTAATCCTAACCCGTACGCTAACGCTAACCTACACCCTCACATGTACGCTCCCCCTAAAGCGTTGTCGTACACACACCTGGACACTAAACCGTCCCCGTCTCCTAACTCTAACCCTACCGCGAACCCTAACCCTAACCCTTCCCCGAATCCTGACTCTCACCCGTCGCCTAATCCTAACCTGTACGCTCTCGCTAAACCGCGCCCTCACCCGTACGCTCCCCCTAAAGCATTGTCGTACCCTCACCTGGACCCTAAACCGTCCCCATCCCCGTCCCCTAACCCTAGCCCGAACACTAACCCTAACCCTTCCCCGAAGCCTTCCCCTCACCCGTCCCCTAATCTTAACCCGTACGCTCACACTAACCCGCGCCCTCACAGGTACACTCCCCCTAAACCGTTGTCGTACACTCACCTGGACCCTAAACCGTACCCGTCCCCGTCCCCTAACCCTAGCCCGAAAGATAAACCTAAATCTTCCCCGAAGCCTTCCCCTCACCCGTCCCCTAATTCTAACCCGTAGGCTCACACTAACCAACCCCCTCACACGAACGCTCCCCCTAAACCGTTGTCGTACCCTCACCTGGACCCTAAACCGTCCCTGTCCCCTGACGCTAACCCTAGTCTGAACCCTAACCCTAACCCTTCCCCGAAGCCTTCCCCTCACCTGTCCCTTAATCCTAACCCATACGCTCACACTAACCCGCGCCCTCACACGTACGCTCCCCCTACACCGTTGTCGTACCCTCACCTGGACCCTAAACCGTCCCCATCCCCTAACCCTAACCTTAGCCCGAACCCTCACCCTAACCCTTCCCCGAAGCCTTCCCCTCACCCGTCCCCTAATCCTAACCCGTACGCTCACATAACCCACGCCCTCACACGTATGCTCCCCCTAAACCGTTGTCCTACCCTCACGTGGACACTAAACCGTCCCCGTCCCCTAACCTTAACTCTAGCCCGAATCCTAACCCTAACACTTCCCCGAATCCTTCCCCTCACCCGTCCGCTAATCCTAACCCGTATGCTCACACTAACCCGCGCCCTCACACGTACCCTCCCCCTAAAGCGTTGTCGTACCCTCACCTGGACCCTAAACCGTCCCTATCCCCTAACCCTAACCCTAGCCTGAATCCTAACCCAAACACTTCCCCGAAGCCTTCCCCTCACCCATCCCCTAATCCTAACCCGTACGCTCACACTAACCCCCGCCCTCACACGTACGCTCCCCCTAAACCGTTGTCGTACCCTCACCTGGACCCTAAACCGTCCCCGTCCCCTAACCCTAACCCTAGCCCGAACCCTAAACCTAAACCTTCCCCGAAGCCTTCCCCTCACCCGTCCCCTAATCCTAACCCGTACGCTCACACTAACCCGCACCCTCACACGTACGATCCCCCGAAACCGTTGTCATACCCTCACCTGGACCCTAATTCGTCCCCGTCCCCTAACCCTAACCCTAGTCCGAACCCTAAGCCTAAAACTTCCCCGAAGCTTTACCCTCACCCGTCCCCTAATCCTAAGCCGTACGCTCACACTAACCCGCGCCCTCAAACGTGCGCTCTCCCTAAACCGTTGTCGTACCCTCACCTGGACCCTAATTCGTCCCCGTCCCCAAACCCTAACCCTAGCCCGAACCCTAACCCTAACCCTTTCCCGAAGCCTTCCACTCACCCGTCCCCTTATCTTAACCCGTACGCTCACACTAACCCGCGCCCTCACACGTACGCTCCCCCTAAACCGTTGTCGAACCCTCATCTGGACCGTAAACCGTCCCCGTCCCTTAACCCTAACCCTTCCCCGAAGCCTTCCCCTCACCCGTCCTCTAATCCTAACCCGTACGCTAACGCTAACCTACACCCTCACATGTACGCTCCCCCTAAAGCGTTGTCGTACACACACCTGGACACTAAACCGTCCCCGTCTCCTAACTCTAACCCTACCGCGAACCCTAACCCTAACCCTTCCCCGAATCCTGACTCTCACCCGTCGCCTAATCCTAACCTGTACGCTCTCGCTAAACCGCGCCCTCACCCGTACACTCCCCCTAAAGCATTGTCGTACCCTCACCTGGACCCTAAACCGTCCCCATCCCCGTCCCCTAACCCTAGCCCGAACACTAACCCTAACCCTTCCCCGAAGCCTTCCCCTCACCCGTCCCCTAATCTTAACCCGTACGCTCACACTAACCCGCGCCCTCACAGGTACACTCCCCCTAAACCGTTGTCGTACACTCACCTGGACCCTAAACCGTACCCGTCCCCGTCCCCTAACCCTAGCCCGAAAGATAAACCTAAACCTTCCCCGAAGCCTTCCCCTCACCCGTCCCCTAATTCTAACCCGTAGGCTCACACTAACCAACCCCCTCACACGAACGCTCCCCCTAAACCGTTGTCGTACCCTCACCTGGACCCTAAACCGTCCCTGTCCCCTGACGCTAACCCTAGTCTGAACCCTAACCCTAACCCTTCCCCGAAGCCTTCCCCTCACCCGTCCCCTAATCCTAACCCGTACGCTCACACTATCCAGTCCGCTCACACGGACGCTGCCCCTAAACCGTTGTCGTACCCACACCTGGACCCTAAACCGTCCCCATCCCCTAACCCTAACCCTAGCCCGAACCCTAACCGTAACCCGTCCCCGAAGCCTTCCCCTCACCCATCCCCTAATCCTAACCCATACGCTCACACTAACCCGCGCCCTCACACTTACGCTCCCCCTATACCGTTGTCGTACACTCACCTGGACCCTAAACCGTCCCCGGCCCCTAACCCTAACCCTAGCCCGAACCCTAACCCTAACCCTTCCCCGAAGCCTTCCCCTCTCCCGTCCCCTAATCCTAGCCCGTACGCTCACACTAACCCGCGCCCTAACACGTACGCTCCCCATAAACCGTTGTCGTACCCTCACCTGGACCCTAAACTGTCCCCGTCCCCAAACCCTAACCCTAGCCCGGACCCTAACCCTAACCCTTCCCCGAAGCCTTCCCCTCACCCGTCCCCTAATCTTAACCCGTACGCTCACACTAAACATCCCGCTCACACGTACGCTTCTCCTAAACCGTTGTGGTACCCTCACCTGGACCCTAAACTGTCCCCATGCCCTAACCCTAACCCTACCCAAACACTAACCCTAACCCGTCCCCGAAGCCTTCCCCTCACCCATCCCCTAATCCTAACCCGTATGCTGACACTAACCCGTGCCCTCACACGTACGCTCCCCCTAAACCGTGGTCGTACACTCACCTGGACCCTAAACCGTCCCCATACCCTAACCCGAACCCTAGCCCGAGCCCTAAGCCTAACCCTTCCCCGAAGCCTTCCCCTCAACCGTCCCCTAATCCTAAACCGTACGCTGACACTAACCCACGCGCTCACATGTACGCTCCCCCTCAACCGTTGTTGTACCCTTACTTGGACCCTAAACCGTCCCCATCCCCTAACCCTAACCCTAGCCCGAACCCTAACCCTAACCCTTCCCAGAAGCCTTCCCCTCACCCATACCCGAATCCTACCCGTACACTCACACTAACCCGCGCGCTCACACTTACGTTCCCCCTAAACCGTTGTCGTACCCTCACCTGGACCCTAAACCGTCCCCATCCCCTAACCCTAAGCCTAGCTCAAACCTTAACCTTACCCCTTGCCCGAAGCCTACCCCTCACCCTTCCCCTAATCCTAATCCGTACGCTCACACTAACCCGTGCCCTCACACGTACGCTCCCCCTAAACCGTTATCGTACGCTCACCTGGACCCTAAACCGTCCCCGTCCCCTAACCCTAACCCTAGCCCGAAGCCTAACCCTAACCCTTCCCCGAAGCCTTCCCCTCACCCGTCCCCTAATCCTAACCCGTACGCTCACACTAACCCGCGCCCTCACACGTACGCTCCCCATAAAGCGTTGTCATACCCTCACCTCGACCCTAAACCGTCCCCATCCGCTAACACTAACCCTAGCCCGAACCCTAACCGTAACCCTTCCCCGAAGCCTTCCCCTCACCCGTCCCCTAATCCTAACCCGTACGCTGACACTAACCCACGCGCTCACACGTACGCTCCCCCTCAACCGTTGTCGTACCGTCATCTGGACCCTAAACCGTCCCCCTCCCCTAACCCTAACCCTAGCCCGAACCCTAAACCTAACCCTTCCCCGAAACCTTCCCCTCACCTGTCCCCTAATCCTAACCCGTACGCTCACATAACCCACGCCCTCACACGTATGATCACCATAAACCGTTGTCATACCCTCACGTGGACACTAAACCGTCCCCGTCTCCTAACCTTAACTCTAGCCCTAATCCTAACCCTAACTCTTCCCCGAATTCTTCCCCTCACCCGTCCCCTAATCCTACCCCGTACGCTCACTCTATCCCGCGTCCTCACACGTACGCTCCCTCTAAACCGTTGTCGTACCGTCACCTGGACCCTAAAACTTCCCCGTCCCCTAACCCTAACCCTAGCCCGAACCATAACCCTAACGCTTCCCCGAAGCCTTCACCTCACCCGTCCCCTAATCCTAACCCGTACGCTCACACTAAACCACGTCTTCACACGTACACTCCCCCTTAAACCGTTGTCGTACCCTCACCTGGACCCTAAATCGTCCCCGTCCCCTAATTCTAACCCTAGCCCGAACGCTCACCCTAACCCTTCCCCGAAACCTTCCCCTCACCCGTCCCCTAATCCGAACCTGTACGCTCACACTAACGCGTGCCCTCACACGTACGCTCCCCCTAAACCGTTGTTGTACCCTTACTTGGACCCTAAACCGTCCCCATCCCCTAACCCTAACCCTAGCCCGAACCCTAAACCTAACCCTTCCCAGAAGCCTTCCCCTCACCCATACCCGAATCCTACCCGTACACTCACACTAACCCACGTGCTCACACTTACGTTCCCCCTAAACCGTTGTCGTACCCTCACCTGGACCCTAAACCGTCCCCATCCCCTAACCCTAACCCTAGCTCAAACCTTAACCTTACCCCTTCCCCGAAGCCTACCCCTCACCCTTCCCCTAATCCTAATCCGTACGCTCACACTAACCCGTGCCCTCACACGTACGCTCCCCCTAAACCGTTATCGTACGCTCACCTGGACCCTAAACCGTCCCCGTCCCCTAACCCTAACCCTAGCCCGAAGCCTAACCCTAACCCTTCCCCGAAGCCTTCCCCTCACCCGTCCCCTAATCCTAACCCGTACGCTCACACTAACCCGCGCCCTCACACGTACGCTCCCCATAAAGCGTTGTCATACCCTCACCTCGACCCTAAACCGTCCCCATCCCCTAACACTAACCCTAGCCCGAACCCTAACCGAAACCCTTCCCCGAAGCCTTCCCCTCACCCGTCCCCTAATCCTAACCCGTACGCTCACACTAACCTGCGCCCTAAAACGTACGCTCCCCCTAAACCGTTGTCTTACCCTCACCTGAACCCTAAACCGTCCCCATCCCCTAACCCTAACCCTATCCCGAACCCTAACAATAACCCTTCCCCGAAGCCTACCCCTCACCCGTCCCGTAATCCTAACCCGTACGCTCACACTAACCCGCAACCTCACACGTACGCTCCCCCTAAACCGTTGTCGTACCCTCACCTGGAACCTAAACCTTCCCCTTCCCTAACCCTAACCCTAACCCCAACCCTAACCCTAACCCTTCCCCGAAGCCTTACCCTCACCCGTCCCCTAATCCTAACCTGTACGCTCACACTAACCTGCGCCCTCAAACGTATGCTCCCCCTAAACCGTTGTCGTACCCTCACCTGGACCCTAAACCGTCCCCGTCCCCTAACCCTAACCCTAGCCCGAACACTAAACCTAAACCTTCCCCGAAGCCTTCCCCTCACCCGTCCCCTAATCCTAACCCGTACGCTCACACTAACCCGCGCCCTCACACGTACGCTCCCCCTAAACCGTTGTCGTACCCTCACCTGGACCCTAAACCGTCCCCGTCCCCTAACCCTAACCCTAGCCCGAACCCTAAACCTAACCCTTCCCTGAAGCCTTCCCCTCACCCGTCCCCTAATCATAACCCGTACGCTCACACTAACCCGCGCTCTCAAACGTACCCTCCCCCTAAAGCGTTGTCATACCCTCACCTGGACCCTAAACCGTCCCCGTCCCCTAACCCTAACCCTAGCCCGAACCCTAACCATAACCCTTCCCCGAAGCCTTCCACTCACCCGTCCCATAATCCTAACCCGTACGCTCACACTAACCCGCGCCATCACACGTACGTACCCCCTAAACCGTTGTCGTACCCTCACCTGGACGCTAAACCATCCCCATCCCCTAACCCTAACCCTAGCCCGAACCCTAACCCTAACACTTCCCCGAAGCCTTCCCCTCACCCGTCCCCTAAGCCTAAACCGTACGCTCACACTAACCCGCGCCCTCACACTTACGCTCCCCCTAAACCGTTGTCATACCCTCACCTGGACCCTAAATCGTCCCCGTCCCCTAACCCTAACCCTAGCCCGAACCCTAACCATAACCCTTCCCCGAAGCCTTCCCCTCACCCGTCCCCTAATCCTAACCCGTACGCTCACACTAACCCGCAACCTCACACGTACGCTCCCCCTAAACTGTTGTCGTACCCTCACCTGGAACCTAAACCTTCCCCTTCCCTAATCCTAACCCTAGCCCCAACCCTAACCCTAACCCTTCCCCGAAGCCTTCCCCTCACCCGTCCCCTAATCCTAACCCGTACACTCACACTAAGCTGCGCCCTCAAACGTACGCTCCCCCTAAACCGTTGTCGTACACTCACCTGGACCCTAAACCGTCCCCGTCCCCTAACCCTAACCCTAGCCCGAACCCTAAACCTAAACCTTCCCCGAAGCCTTCCCCTCACCCGTCCCCTAATCCTAAACCGTACGCTCACACTAATCCGCGCCCTCACACGTACGCTCCCCCTAAACCGTTGTCGTACCCTCACCTGGACCCTAAATCGTCCCCGTCCCTTAACCCTAACCCTAGCCGGAACCCTAACCCTAACCCTTCCCCGAATCCTTCCCCTCACCCGTCCCCTAATCCTAACCCGTACGCTCACATAACCCACGCCCTCACACGTATGCTCCCCCTAAACCGTTGTCTTACCCTCACGTGGACACTAAACCGTCCCCGTCCCCTAACCTTAACTCTAGCCCGAATCCTAACCCTAACCCTTCCCCGAAACCTTCCCCTCACCCGTCCCCTAATCCTAACCCGCACGCTCACACTAACCCGCGCCCTCACACGTACGCTCCCCCTAAAGCGTTGTCGTACCATCACTTGGACCCTAAACCGTCCCCGTCCCCTAACACTAACCCTAGCCCTAACCCTAACCCTAACGCTTCCCCGAAGCCTTCCCCTCACCCGTCCCCTAATCCTAACCCGTACGCTCACACTAAACCAGGCCCTCACACGTACGCTCCCCCTAAACTGTTGTCGTACCCTTACCTGGACCCTAAACCGTCCCCATCCCCTAACCCTAACCCTAGCCCGAACCATAACCCTAACCCTTCCCAGAAGCCTTCCCCTCACCCATCCCCTAATCCTAACCCGTACGCTCACACTATCCAGCCCGCTCACACGTACGCTGCCCCTAAAGCGTTGTCGTACCCACACCTGGACCCTAAACCGTCCCCATCCCCTAACCCTAACCCTAGCCCGAACCCTAAACCTAACCCTTCCCCGAAGCCTTCCCCTCACCCGTCCCCTAATCCTAACCCGTACGCTCACACTAAACAGCCCGCTCACACGTACGCTCGCCCTCAACCGTTGTCGTACCCTCAACTGGACCCTAAACCGTCTCCGTCCCCTAATCTTAACCCTAGCCAGAACCCTAACCATAACACTTCCCCGAAGCCTTCCCCTCACCCGTCCCCTAATCCTAACCCGTACGCTCACACTAACCCACGCCCTCACACGTACGCACCCCCTAAAGCGTTGTCGTACCCTCACCTGGACCCTAAACCGTCCCCGTCCCCTAACCCTAACCGTAGCCCGAACCCTAACCCTAACCCTTCCCCGAAGCCTTCCCCTCACCCGTCCCCTAATCCTAACCTGTACGCTCACACTAACCTGCGCCCTAAAACGTACGCTCCACCTAAACCATTGTCGTACCCTCACCTTGACCCTAAACCGTCACCGTCCCCTAACCCTAACCCTATACCGAACCCTAACCCTAACACTTCCCCGAAGCCTTCCCCTCACCCGTCCCCTAATCCTAACCCGTACGCTCACACTAACCCGCAACCTCACACGTACGCTCCCCCTAAACTGTTGTCGTACCCTCACCTGGAACCTAAACCTTCCCCTTCCCTAATCCTAACCCTAGCCCCAACCCTAACCCTAACCCTTCCCAGAAGCCTTCCCCTCACCCGTCCCCTAATCCTAACCCGTACGCTCACACTAAGCTGCACCCTCAAACGTACGCTCCCCCTAAACCGTTGTCGTACCCTCACCTGGACCCTAAACCGTCCCCGTCCCCTAACCCTAACCCTAGCCCGAACCCTAAACCTAAACCTTCCCCGAAGCCTTCCCCTCACCCGTCCCCTAATCCTAAACCGTACGCTCACACTAACCCGCGCCCTCACACGTACGCTCCCCCTAAACCGTTGTCGTACCCTCACCTGGACCCTAAATCGTCCCCGTCCCTTAACCCTAACCCTAGCCCGAACCCTAACCCTAACCCTTCCCCGAATCCTTCCCCTCACCCGTCTCCTAATCCTAACCCGTACGCTCACATAACCCACGCCCTCACACGTATGATCCCCCTAAACCGTTGTCTTACCCTCACGTGGACGCTAAACCGTCCCCGTCCCCTAACCTTAACTCTAGCCCGAATCCTAACCCTAACCCTTCCCCGAAACCTTCCCCTCACCCGTCCCCTAATCCTAACCCGCACGCTCACACTAACCCGCGCCCTCACACGTACGCTCACCCTAAAGCGTTGTCGTACCCTCACTTGGACCCTAAACCATCCCCGTCCCCTAACACTAACCCTAGCCCTAACCCTAACCCTAACGCTTCCCCGAACCCTTCCCCTCACCCGTCCCCTAATCCTAACCCGTACGCTCACACTAACCCACGTCTTAACACGTACACTCCCCCTAAAACCGTTGTCGTACCCTCACCTGGACCCTAAATCTTCCCCTCCCCTAATCCGAACCCTAGCCCGAACCCTCACCCTAACACTTCCCCGAAGACTTCCCCTCACCCGTCCCCTAATCCGAACCCGTACGCTCACACTAAACCAGGCCCTCACACGTACGGTCCCCCTAAACCGTTGTCGTACCCTTACCTGGACCCTAAACCGTCCACGTCCCCTAACCCTAACCCTAGCCCGAACCATAACCCTAACCCTTCCCAGAAGCCTTCCCCTCACCCATCCCCTAATCCTAACCCGTACGCTCACACTATCCAGCCCGCTCACACGTACGCTGCCCCTAAAGCGTTGTCGTACCCACACCTGGACCCTAAACCGTCCCCATCCCCTAACCCTAACCCTAGCCCGAACCCTAACCCTAACTCTTCCCCGAAGCCCTCCCGTCACCCGTCCCCTAATTCTAACCCGTACGCTCACACTAACCCACGTCTTCACACGTACGCTCCCCCTAAACCGTTGTTGTACCCTCACCTGGACCCTAAACCGTCCCCGTCACCTAACCCTAACCCTAGCCCGAACCCTAACCCTAACCCTTCCCCGAAGCCTTCCCCTCACCCGTCCCCTAATCCTAACCCGTACGCTCACACTAACGCGCGCCCTCACACGTACGCTCCCCCTAAACAATAGTCGGGCCCTCACCTGGACCCTAAACCGTCCCCATCCCCTAACCCTAACCCTAGCCCGAACCTTAACCCTAACCATTCCCCGAAGCCTTCCCCTCACCCGTCCCGTAATCATAACCCGTACGCTCACACTAACCCTCGTCTTCACACGTAGGCTCCCCCTAAACCGTTGTCGTACCCTCACCTGAACCCGAAACCCTCCCCATCCCCATACCTTAACCCTAGTCCGATCCCTAACCCTAACCCTTCCCCAAAGCCTTCCCCTCACCCGTCCCCTAATCCTAACCCGTACGCTCACACTAACCCATGCCCTCACACGTACGCTCCCCCTAAACCGTTGTCGTACCCTCACCTGGACCCTAAACCGTCCCCGTCCCCTAACCCTAACCCTAGCCCGAACCCTAACCATAACCCTTCCCCGAAGCCTTCCACTCACCCGTCCCCTAATCCTAACCCGTACGCTCACACTAACCCACGCCCTCACACGTATGCATCCCCTAAACTGTTGTCGTACCCTCACCTGGACCCTAAATCGTCCCCGTCCCCTAATCCTAAACCTAGCCTGAACCCTAACCCTAAACCTTCCCCAAAGCCTTCCCCTCACCCGTCCCCTAATCCTAACCCGTACGCTCACACTAACCCATGCCCTCACACGTACGCTCCCCCTAAACCGTTGCCGTAGCCTCACCTGGAAACGAAACCGTCCCCGTCCCCTAACCCTAGCCCGAACCCTAACCCTAACACTTCCCCGAAGCCTTCCCCTCACCCGTCCCCTAATCCTAACCCGTACGCTCACACTAACCCGCGCCATCACACGTACGTACCCCCTAAACCGTTGTCGTACCCTCACCTGGACGCTAAACCATCCCCATCCCCTAACCCTAACCCTAGCCCGAACCCTAACCCTAACACTTCCCCGAAGCCTTCCCCTCACCCGTCCCCTAAGCCTAAACCGTACGCTCACACTAACCCGCGCCCTCACACTTACGCTCCCCCTAAACCGTTGTCATACCCTCACCTGGACCCTAAACCGTCCCCGTCCCCTAACCCTAACCCTAGCCCGAACCCTAACCGTAACCCTTCCCCGAAGCCTTCCCCTCACCCGTCCCCTAATCCTAACCCGTACGCTCACACTAACCCGCAACCTCACACGTACGCTCCCCCTAAACTGTTGTCGTACCCTCACCTGGAACCTAAACCTTCCCCTTCCCTAATCCTAACCCTAGCCCCAACCCTAACCCTAACACTTCCCCGAAGCCTTCCCCTCACCCGTCCCCTAATCCCAACCCGTACACTCACACTAAGCTGCGCCCTCAAACGTACGCTCCCCCTAAACCGTTGTCGTACACTCACCTGGACCCTAAACCGTCCCCGTCCCCTAACCCTAACCCTAGCCCGAACCCTAAACCTAAAGCTTCCCCGAAGCCTTCCCCTCACCCGTCCCCTAATCCTAAACCGTACGCTCACACTAATCCGCGCCCTCACACGTACGCTCCCCCTAAACCGTTGTCGTACCCTCACCTGGACCCTAAATCGTCCCCGTCCCTTAACCCTAACCCTAGCCGGAACCCTAACCCTAACCCTTCCCCGAATCCTTCCCCTCACCCGTCCCCTAATCCTAACCCGTACGCTCACATAACCCACGCCCTCACACGTATGCTCCCCCTAAACCGTTGTCTTACCCTCACGTGGACACTAAACCGTCCCCGTCCCCTAACCTTAACTCTAGCCCGAATCCTAACCCTAACCCTTCCCCGAAACCTTCCCCTCACCCGTCCCCTAATCCTAACCCGCACGCTCACACTAACCCGCGCCCTCACACGTACGCTCCCCCTAAAGCGTTGTCGTACCCTCACTTGGACCCTAAACCGTCCCCGTCCCCTAACACTAACCCTAGCCCTAACCCTAACACTAACGCTTCCCCGAAGCCTTCCCCTCACCCGTCCCCTAATCCTAACCCGTACGCTCACACTAACCCACGTCTTCACACGTACACTCCCCCTAAAACCGTTGTCGTACCCTCACCTGGACCCTAAATCGTCCCCGTCCCCTAATCCGAACCCTAGCCCGAACCCTCACCCTAACACTTCCCCGAAGACTTCCCCTCACCCGTCCCCTAATCCGAACCCGTACGCTCACACTAAACCAGGCCCTCACACGTACGCTCCCCCTAAACTGTTGTCGTACACTTACCTGGACCCTAAACCGTCCCCATCCCCTAACCCTAACCCTAGCCCGAACCATAACCCTAACCCTTCCCAGAAGCCTTCCCCTCACCCATCCCCTAATCCTAACCCGTACGCTCACACTATCCAGCCCGCTCACACGTACGCTGCCCCTAAAGCGTTGTCGTACCCACACCTGGACCCTAAACCGTCCCCATCCCCTAACCCTAACCCTAGCCCGAACCCTAAACCTAACCCTTCCCCGAAGCCTTCCCCTCACCCGTCCCCTAATCCTAACCCGTACGCTCACACTAAACAGCCCGCTCACACGTACGCTCGCCCTCAACCGTTGTCGTACCCTCAACTGGACCCTAAACCGTCTCCGTCCCCTAATCCTAACCCTAGCCAGAACCCTAACCATAACACTTCCCCGAAGCCTTCCCCTCACCCGTCCCCTAATCCTAACCCGTACGCTCACACTAACCCACGCCCTCACACGTACGCACCCCCTAAAGCGTTGTCGTACCCTCACCTGGACCCTAAACCGTCCCCGTCCCCTAACCCTAACCGTAGCCCGAACCCTAACACTAACCCTTCCCCGAAGCCTTCCCCTCACCCGTCCCCTAATCCTAACCTGTACGCTCACACTAACCTGCGCCCTAAAACGTACGCTCCACCTAAACCATTGTCGTACCCTCACCTTGACCCTAAACCGTCACCGTCCCCTAACCCTAACCCTATACCGAACCCTAACCCTAACACTTCCCCGAAGCCTTCCCCTCACCCATCCCCTAATCCTAACCCGTACGCTCACACTAACCCGCAACCTCACACGTACGCTCCCCCTAAACTGTTGTCGTACCCTCACCTGGAACCTAAACCTTCCCCTTCCCTAATCCTAACCCTAGCCCCAACCCTAACCCTAACCCTTCCCCGAAGCCTTCCCCTCACCCGTCCCCTAATCCTAACCCGTACGCTCACACTAAGCTGCACCCTCAAACGTACGCTCCCCCTAAACCGTTGTCGTACCCTCACCTGGACCCTAAACCGTCCCCGTCCCCTAACCCTAACCCTAGCCCGAACCCTAAACCTAAACCTTCCCCGAAGCCTTCCCCTCACCCGTCCCCTAATCCTAAACCGTACGCTCACACTAACCCGCGCCCTCACACGTACGCTCCCCCTAAACCGTTGTCGTACCCTCACCTGGACCCTAAATCGTCCCCGTCCCTTAACCCTAACCCTAGCCCGAACCCTAACCCTAACCCTTCCCCGAATCCTTCCCCTCACCCGTCTCCTAATCCTAACCCGTACGCTCACATAACCCACGCCCTCACACGTATGATCCCCCTAAACCGTTGTCTTACCCTCACGTGGACGCTAAACCGTCCCCGTCCCCTAACCTTAACTCTAGCCCGAATCCTAACCCTAACCCTTCCCCGAAACCTTCCCCTCACCCGTCCCCTAATCCTAACCCGCACGCTCACACTAACCCGCGCCCTCACACGTACGCTCACCCTAAAGCGTTGTCGTACCCTCACTTGGACCCTAAACCATCCCCGTCCCCTAACACTAACCCTAGCCCTAACCCTAACCCTAACGCTTCCCCGAACCCTTCCCCTCACCCGTCCCCTAATCCTAACCCGTACGCTCACACTAACCCACGTCTTAACACGTACACTCCCCCTAAAACCGTTGTCGTACCCTCACCTGGACCCTAAATCTTCCCCTTCCCTAATCCGAACCCTAGCCCGAACCCTCACCCTAACACTTCCCCGAAGACTTCCCCTCACCCGTCCCCTAATCCGAACCCGTACGCTCACACTAAACCAGGCGCTCACACGTACGGTCCCCCTAAACCGTTGTCGTACCCTTACCTGGACCCTAAACCGTCCCCGTCCCCTAACCCTAACCCTAGCCCGAACCATAACCCTAACCCTTCCCAGAAGCCTTCCCCTCACCCATCCCCTAATCCTAACCCGTACGCTCACACTATCCAGCCCGCTCACACGTACGCTGCCCCTAAAGCGTTGTCGTACCCACACCTGGACCCTAAACCGTCCCCATCCCCTAACCCTAACCCTAGCCCGAACCCTAACCCTAACTCTTCCCCGAAGCCCTCCCGTCACCCGTCCCCTAATTCTAACCCGTACGCTCACACTAACCCACGTCTTCACACGTACGCTCCCCCTAAACCGTTGTTGTACCCTCACCTGGACCCTAAACCGTCCCCGTCACCTAACCCTAACCCTAGCCCGAACCCTAACCCTAACCCTTCCCCGAAGCCTTCCCCTCACCCGTCCCCTAATCCTAACCGGTACGCTCACACTAACCCGCGCCCTCACACGTACGCTCCCCCTAAACCGTTGCCGTACACTCACCTGGACGCTAAACCGTCCCCGTCCCCTAATCCTAACCCTAGCCCGAAACCTAACCCTAAACCTTCCCCGAAGCCTTCCCCACACCCGTCCCCTAATCCTAACCTGTACGCTCACACTAACCCGCTCCATCACACGTACGCACCCCCTAAACCGTTGTCGTACCCTCACCTAGACCCTAAACCTTCTCCATCCCCTAACCCTAACCCTAGCCCGAACCCTAACCCTAACCCTTCCCCGAAGCCTTCCCCTCTCGCGTCCCCTAAGCCTAACCCGTACGCTCACACTAACCCGCGTGCTCACACATACGCTCCCCCTAAACCGTTGTCGTACCCTCACCAGGAACCTAAACCGTCTCCGTCCCCTAACCCTAAACCTAGCCCGAAGCCTAAACCTAAAACTTCCCCGAAGCCTTCCCCTCACCCGTCCCCTAATCCTATCCCGTACGCTCACACTAACCCATGCCCTCACACGTACGCTCCCCATAAACCGTTGTCGTACCCCCACCTGGACCCTAAACCGTCCCCGTCCCCTAAACATAACCCTAGCCCGAACCCTAACCCTAACCCTTCCCCGAAGCCTTCCCCTCACCCGTCCCCTAATCCTAACCCGTACGCTCACACTAACCCGCGCCCTCACATGTATGCTCCCCCTAAACCGTTGTCATACACTCACCTGGACCCTAAACCATCCCCGTCCCTTAACCCTAACCCTACCCCGAACCCTAACCCTAACCCTTCCCCGAAGCCTACCCCTCACCCGTCCCCTAATCCTAATCCGTACGCTCACACTAACCCGTGCCCTCACACATACGCTCCCCCTAAACCGTTGTCGTACCCTCACCTGGACCCTAAACCGTCCCCATCCCCTAACCCTAACCCTATCCCGAACCCTAACCCTATCCCTTCCGCGAAGCCTTCCCCTCACCCGTGCCCTATTCCTAACCCGAGGCTCACACTAACCCGCGACCTCACACGTACGCTCCACCTAAACCGTTGTCGTACCCTCACCTGGACCCTAAACCGTCCCCATCCCCTAAACCTAACCCTAGCCCGAAGCCTAAACCTAAACCTTCCCCGAAGCCTTCCCCTCACCCGTCCCCTAATCCTAACCCGTACACTCACACTAACCCGCGCCCTCACACGTACGCTCCCCCTAAACCGTTGTCGTACCCTCACCTGGACCCTAAACCGTCCCCGTCGCTTAAACCTAATCCTAGCCCGAACCCTAACCCTAACCCTTCCCCGAAGCCTTCCCCTCACCCGTCCCCAAATCCTAACCCGTACGCTCACACTAACCCGCGCCCTCACACGTAGGATCCCCCTAAACCGTTGTCGTACCCTCACCTGGACCCTAAACCGTCCCCGTCCCCTAACCCTAACCCTAGCCCGAACCCTAACCCTAAACGTTCCTTGAAGCCTTCCCCTCACACGTCCCCTAATCCTAACCCGTACGCTCACACTAACCCGCGCCCTCACACGTACGCTCCCCCTAAACCGTTGTCGTACCCACACCTGGACCCTAAACCGTCCCCATCCCCTAAACCTAACCCTAGCCCGAACCCTAACACTAACCCGTCCCCGAAGCCTTCCCCTCACAAATCCCCTAATCCTAACCCGTACGCTCACACTAACCCGTGCCCTCACACGTACGCTCCACCAAAACCGTTTTCGTACCCTCACCTTGACCCTAAACCGTCCCCATCTCCTAACCCTAACCCTAGCCCGAACCCTACCCCTAACACTTCCCCGAAGCCTTCCCTTCACACGTCCCCTAATCCTAACCCGTACGCTCACAATATCCCGCGCCCTCACACTTACGCTCCCACTAAACCGTTATCGTACCCTCACCAGGAACCTAAACCGTCTCCGTCCCCTAACCCTAAACCTAGCCCGAATCCTAAACCTAACACTTCCCCGAAGCCTTCCCCTCACCCGTCCCCTAATCCTATCCCGTACGCTCACACTAACCCGTGCCCTCACACGTACGCTCCCCCTTAACCGTTGTCGTACCCTCACCTGGTCCCTAAACCGTCCCCATCCCCTAACCCTAACCCTAGCCCGAACCCTAACCCTAAACCTTCCCCGAAGCCTTCCCCTCACCCATCCCCTAATCCTAACCCGTACGCTCACACTAACCCGCGTCCTCACACGTACGCTCCCCTTAAACCATTGTCGTACACTCAGCTGGACCCTAAACCGTCCCCGTCCCCTAACCCTAACCCTACCACGAACCCTAACCCTAACCCTTCCCCGAAGCCTACCCCTCACCCGTCCCCTAATCCTAATCCGTACGCTCACACTAACCCGTGCCCTCACACGTACGCTCCCCCTAAACCGTTGTCGTACCCTCACCTGGACCCTAAACCGTCCCCGTCCCTTAAACCTAACCCTAGCCCGAACCCTAACCCTAACCCTTCCCCGAAGCCTTCCCCTCACCCGTCCCCAAATCCTAACCCGTACGCTCACACTAACCCACGCCCTCACACGTAGGATCCCCCTAAACCGTTGTCGTATCCTCACCTGGACCCTAAACAGTCCCCGTCCCCTAACCATAACCCTAGCCCGAACCCTAACCCTAACCCTTACCCGAAGCCTTCCGCTTACCCGTCCCCTAATCTTAACCCGTGCGCTCACACTAACCCGCGCCCTCACACGTACGCTACCCCTAAACCGTTGTCATACCCTCACCTGGACCCTAACCCGTCCCCGTCCCCTAACCCTAACCCTAACCCGAACCCTAACCCTAACCCTTCCCCGAAGACATCCCCTCACCCTTCGCCTAATGCTAACCCGTACGCTCACACTAACCAGCGCCCTCACACGTACGCTCCCCCTAAACCATTGTCGTGCCCTCACCTGGACCCTAAACCGTCCCCATCCCCTAACCCTAACCCTAGCCCGAACCTTAACCCTAACCATTCCACGAAGCCTTCCCCTCACCCGTCCCCTAATCCTAACCCGTACGCTCACACTAACCCACGTCTTCACACGTACGCTTCCCCTAAACCGTTATCGTACCCTCACCTGGACCCTAAACCGTCCCCGTCCCCTAACCCTAACCCTAGCCCGAACCCTAACCCTAACCCTTCCCCGAAGCCTTCCCCTCACCCGTCCCCTAATCCTAACCCATACGCTCACACTATCCAGCCCGCTCACGCGTACGCTGCCCCTAAACTGTTGTCTTACCCACACCTGGACCCTAAACCGTCCCCATCCCCTAACCCTAACCCTAGCCAGAACCCTAAACCTAACCCTTCCCCGAAGCCTTCCCCTCACCCGTCCCCTAATCCTAACCCGTACGCTCACACTAAACAGCCCGCTCACACGTACGCTCGCCCTCAACCGTTGTCGTACCCTCACCTGGACCCTAAACCGTCTCCGTCCCCTAATCCTAAACCTAGCCAGAACCCTAACCGTAACCCTTCCCCGAAGCCTTCCCCTCACCCGTCCCCTAATCCTAACCCGTACGCTCACACTAACCCACGCCCTCACACGTATGCACCCCCTAAAGCGTTGTCGTACCCTCACCTGGACCCTAAACCGTCCCCGTCCATTAACCCTAACCGTAGCCCGAACCCTAACCCTAACCCTTCCCCGAAGCCTTCCCCTCACCCGTCCCCTAATCCTAACCCGTACGCTCACACTAAGCTGCGCCCTCAAACGTACGCTCCCCCTAAACCGTTGTCGTACCCTCACCTGGACCCTAAACCGTCCCCATCCCCTAACCCTAACCCTAGCCCAAACCCTAAACCTAAACCTTCCCCGAAGCCTTCCCCTCACCCGTCCCCTAATCCTAAACCGTACGCTCACACTAACCCGCGCCCTCACACGTACGCTCCCCCTAAACCGTTGTCGTACCCTCACCTGGACCCTAAATCGTCCCCGTCCCTTAACACTAACCCTAGCCCGAACCCTAACCCTAACCCTTCCCCGAATCCTTCCCCTCACCCGTCCCCTAATCCTAACCCGTACGCTCACATAACCCACACCCTCACACGTATGCTCCCCCTAAACCGTTGTCTTACCCTCACGTGGACACTAAACCGTCCCCGTCCCCTAACCTTAACTCTAGCCCGAATCCTAACCCTAACCCTTCCCCGAAACCTTCCCCTCACCCGTCCCCTAAACCTAACCCGCACGCTCACACTAACCCGCGCCCTCACACGTACGCTCCCCCTAAAGCGTTGTCGTACCCTCACTTGGACCCTAAAACGTCCCCGTCCCCTAACACTAACCCTAGCCCTAACCCTAAACCTAACGCTTCCCCGAAGACTTCCCATCACCCGTCCCCTAATCCTAACCCGTACGCTCACACTAAACCACGTCTTCACACGTACACTCCCCCTAAAACCGTTGTCGTACCCTCACCTGGACCCTAAACCGTCCCCGTCCCCTAATCCGAACCCTAGCCCGAACCCTCACCCTAACACTTCCCCGAAGACTTCCCCTCACCCGTCCCCTAATCCGAACCCGTACGCTCACACTAAACCAGGCCCTCACACGTACGCTCCCCCTAAACCGTTGTCGTACCCTTACCTGGACCCTAAACAGTCCCCATCCCCTAACCCTAACCCTAGCCCGAACCATAACCCTAACCCTTCCCAGAAGCCTTCCCCTCACCCATCCCCTAATCCTAACCCGTACGCTCACACTATCCAGCCCGCTCACACGTACGCTGCCCCTAAAGCGTTGTCGTACCCACACCTGGACCCTAAACCGTCCCCATCCCCTAACCCTAACCCTAGCCCGAACCCTAACCCTAACTCTTCCCCGAAGCCCTCCCGTCCCCCGTCCCATAATCCTAACCCGTACGCTCACACTAACCCACGTCTTCACACGTACACTCCCCCTAAACCGTTGTCGTACCCTCACCTGGACCCTAAACCGTCCCCGTCACCTAACCCTAACCCTAGCCCGAACCCTAACCCTAACGCTTCCCCGAAGCCTTCCCCTCACCCGTCCCCTAATCCTAACCCGTACGCTGACACTAACGCGCGCCCTCACAGGTACGCTCCCCCTAAACAATTGTCGGGCCCTCACCTGGACCCTAAACCGTCCCCATCCCCTAACCCTAACCCTAGCCCGAACCTTAACCCTAACCATTCCCCGAAGCCTTCCCCTCACCCGTCCCGTAATCATAACCCGTACGCTCACACTAACCCTCGTCTTCACACGTACGCTCCCCTTAAACCGTTGTCGTACCCTCACCTGAACCCGAAAACCTCCCCATCCCCGAACCTTAACCCTAGTCCGATCCCTAACCCTAACCCTTCCCCAAAGCCTTCCCCTCACCCGTCCCCTAATCCTAACCCGTACGCTCACACTAACCCATGCCCTCACACGTACGCTCCCCCTAAACCGTTGCCGTACCCTCACCTGGAAACTAAACCGTCCCCGTCCCCTAACCCTAGCCCGAAACCTAACCCTAACACTTCCCCGAAGCCTTCCCCTCACCCGTCCCCTAATCCTAACCCGTACGCTCACACTAACCCGCGCCATCACACGTACGCACCCCCTAAACCGTTGTCGTACCCTCACCTGGACCCTAAACCATCCCCATCCCCTAACCCTAACCCTAGCCTGAACCCTAACACTAACCCTTCCCCGAAGCCTTCCCCTCACCCGTCCCCTAAGCGTAAACCGTACGCTCACACTAACCCGCGTCCTCACACTTACGCTCCCCCTAAACCGTTGTCGTACCCTCACCTGGACCCTAAACCGTCCCCGTCCCCTAAGCCTAACCCTATCCCGAAACCTAACCCTAACCCTTCCCCGAAGCCTTCCCCTCACCCGTCCCCTAATCCTAACCCGTACGCTCACACTAACCCGCGCCATCACACGTACGCTCCCCCTAAACCGTTGTCGTACCCTCAGCTGGACCCTAAACCGTCCCCGTCCCCTAACCCTAACCCTAGCCGGAACCCTAACCCTAACCATTCCCCGAAGCCTTCCCCTCACCCGTCCCCTAATCCTAACCCGTACGCTCACACTAACCCGCGCACTAACACGTACGCTCCCCCTAAACCGTTGTCGTACCCTCACCTGGACCCTAAACGGTCCCCGTCCCCTAACCCTAACCCTAGCCCGAACCCTAACCGTAACCCTTCCCCGAAGCCTTCCCCTCACCCGCCCCTAATACTAACCCGTACGCTCACACTAACGCACGCCCTCACACGTATGCTCCCCCTAAACTGTTGTCGTACCCTCACCTGGACCCTAAACCGTCCCCGTCTCCTAACCCTAACCCTAGCCGAACCCTAACCCTAACCCTTCCCCGAAGCCTTCAGGTCACCCGTCACCTAATCCTAACCCGTACCATCACACTACCCACGCCCTCACACGTTCGCTCCACCTAAATCGTTGTCGTACCCTCACCTGGACCGTAAACCGTCCCCGTCCCCTAACCCTAACCCTAGCCCTAACCCTAACCCTAACACTTTCCCGAAGCCTTCCCCTCACCCGTCTCCTAATCCTAACCCGTACGCTCACACTAACCCGCGCCCTCCCACGTACGCTCCCCCTAAACCGTTGTCGTACCCTCACCTGCACCCTAAACCGTCCCCGTTCCCTAAACCTAACCCTAGCCCGAACCCTAACCCTAACCCTTCCCCGAAGACATCCCCTCACCCGTCCCCTAATCCTAACCCGTACGCTCACACTAACCCGCGCCCTCACACGTACGTTCCCCCTAAAGCGTTGTCGTACCCTCACCTGCACACTAAAACGTCCCCGTCCCCTAACCCTTACCCTTCCCGAAGCCTTCCCCTCACACGGCCCGTAATTCTAACCCGTACGCTCACACTAATCCGCGCCCTCACACGTACGCTCCCCCTAAACCGTTGTCGTATCCACACCTGGACCCTAAACCGTCCCCATCCCCTAACCCTAACCGTAGCCCGAAACTTACCCCTAACCCTTCCCCGAAGCCTTCCCCTCAACCGTCCCTTAATCCTAACCCGTATGCTGACACTAACCCACACGCTCAAACGTACGCTCCCCCTCAACCGTTGTCCTACCCTCACCTGGACCCTAAACCGTCTTCTTCCCCTAATCCTAACCCTAGCCAGAACCCTAACCCTAACCCTTCCCTGAAGCCTTCCCCTCACCCATCCCCTAATCCTAACCCGTACGCGCACACTAACCCGCGCCCTCACACGAACGGTCCCCCTAAACCGTTGTCGTACCCTCATCTGGACCCTCAACCGTCCCCCTCCCCTAACCCTAACCCTAGCCCGAACCCTAACCCTAACCCTTCCCCGAAGCCTTCCCCTCACCCGTCACCTAATCCTAACCCGTATGCTCACATAACCCACGCCCTCACACGTATGCTCCCCCTAAACCGTTGTCGTACCCTCACGTAGACTCTAAACCGTCCCTGTCCCCTAAACTTAACTCTAGCCCGAATCCTAACCCTAAACCTTCCCCGAATCCTTCCCCTCACCCATCCCCTAATCCTAACCTGTATGCTCACACTAACCCGCGCCCTCACACGTACGCTCCCGCTAAAGCGTTGTCGTACCCTCACCTGGACCCTAAACCGTCCCTAACCCCTAACCCTAACCCTAGCCTGAATACTAACCCTAACCCGTCCCCGAAGCCTTCCCCTCACCCATCCCCTAATCCTAACCCGTACGCTCACACTAACCCGTGCCCTCACACGTACGCTCCACCTAAACCGTTTTCGTACCCTCACCTTGACCCTAAACCGTCCGCATCCCCTAACCCTAACCCTAGCCCGAACCCTAACCCTAACCCTTCCCTGAAGCCTTCCCCTCACCCATCCCCTAATCCTAACCCGTACGCTCACACTAACCCACGCCCTCACACGTACGCACCCCCTAAAGCGTTGTCGTACCCTCACCTGGACCCTAAACTGTCCCCGTCCCCAAACCCTAACCCTAGCCCGAACCCTAACCCTAACCCTTCCCCGAAGCCTTACCCTCACCCGTCCCCTAATCCTAACCCGTACGCTCACACTAACCCGCGCCCTCACACGTACGATCCCCCTAAACAGTCGTCGTACCCTCACCTGGACCCTAAACCGTCCCCGTCCCCTAACCCTAACCCTAGCCCGAACCCTAACCCTAACACTTCCCCGAAGCCTTCCCCTCACCCGTCCCCTAATCCTAACCCGTACGCTCACACTAAACAGCCCGCTCACACGTACGCTGCCCCTATACCGTTGTGGTACCCTCACCTGGACTCTAAACCGTCCCCATCCCCTAACCCTAACCCTACCCAAACCCTAACCCTAACCCGTGCCCGAAGCCTTCCCCTCATCCATCCCCTAATCCTAATCCGTATGCTCACACTAACCCGTGCCCTCACACGTACGCTCCCCCTAAACCGTGGTCGTACCCTCACCTGGACCCTAAACCGTCCACGTCCCCTAACCTTAACTCTAGCCCGAGTCCTACCCCTAACCCTTCTCCGAATCCTTCCCCTCACCCGTCCCCTAATCCTAACCCGTACGCTCACACTAACCCGCGCCCTCACACGTACGCTCCCCCTAAAGCGTTGTCGTACCCTCACCTGGACCCTAAACCTTCCCCGTCCCCTAACCCTAACCCTAGTCCTAACCCTAACCCTAACGCTTCCGCAAAGCCTTCCCCTCACCCGTCCCCTAATCCTAACCCGTACGCTCACACTAACCCACGTCTTCACACGTACACTCCCCCTAAAACCGTTGTCGTACCCTCACCTGGACCCTAAATCGTCCCCGTCCCTTAATCCGAACCCTAGCCCGAACCCTCACCCTAACCCTTCCCCGAATCCTACCCCTCACCCGTCCCCTAATCCGAACCCGTACACTCACACTAACCCGCGCCCTCACACGTACGCTCCCCCTAAACCGTTGTCGTACCCTTATCTGGAACCTAATCCGTCCCCATCCCCTAACCCTAACCCTAGCCCGAACCATAACCCTAACCCTTCCCAGAAGCCTTCCCCTCACCCATCCCCGAATCCTAAACCGTACGCTCACACTATCCAGCCCGCTCACACGTACGCTGCCCCTAAAGCGTTGTCGTACCCACACCTGGACCCTAAACCGTCCCCATCCCCTAACCCTAACCCTACCCTGAACCCTAACCCTAACCCTTCCCCGAAGCCTTCCCCTCACCCGTCCCCTAATCCTAACCCGTACGCTCACACTAACCAGCGCCCTCACACTTACGCTCCCCCTAAACCGTTGTCGTACACTCACCTGGACCCTAAACTGTCCCCGTCCCCTAACACTAAACCTCCCCGAACCCTAACCCTAAACCTTCCCCGTAGCCTTCCCCTCACCTGTCCCCTAATTCTAAACCGTACGCTCACAATAACCCACGCCCTCACACGTACGCTCCCCCTAAACCGTTGTCGTACACTCACCTGGACCCTAAACCTTCCCCGTCCCCTAAACCTAACACTAGCCCGAACCCTAACCCTAACACTTCCCCGAAGACATCCCCTCACCCGTCCCCTAATCCTAACCCGTACGCTCACACTAACCCGCGCCCTCACACGTACGCTCCCCCTAAACCATTGTCGTGCCCTCACCTGGACCCTAAACAGTCCCCATCCCCTAACCCTAACCCTAGCCCGAACCTTAACCCTAACCCTTCCCCGAAGCCATCCCCTCACCCGTCCCCTAATCCTAGCCAGTACGCTCACACTAAGCCACGCCCTTACACGTACGCTCCCCCTAAACCTTTGTCGTACCCTCACCTGGACCCTAAACTGTCCCCGTCCCCTAACCCTAACCCTAGCCCGAACCCTAACCCTAAACCTTCCCCGAAGCCTTTCCCTCACCCGTCCCCTAATCCTAACCCGTACGCTCACACTAAGCAGCCCGCTCACACGTACGCTGCCCCTAAACCGTTGTGGTACCCTCACCTGGACCCTAAACCGTCCCCATCCCCTAACCCTAACCCTACCCAAACCCTAACACTAACACGTCCCCGAAGCCTTCCCCTCACCCGTCCCCTAATCCTAACCCGTACGCTCACACTAATCTGCGCCCTCACACATACGCTCCCTCTAAACCGTTGTCGTACCCTCACCTGGACCCTAAACCGTCCCTGTCCCCTAACCCTAACCCTAGCCCGAACCCTAACCCTAACCCTTCCCCGAAGCCTTCCCCTCACCCGTCCCCCAATCCTAACCCGTACGCTCACACTAACCTTGCGCCCTCACACGTACGCTCCCTCTAAACCATTGTCGTACCCTCTCCTGGACCCTAAACAGTTCCCGTCCCCTAACCCTAACCCTAGCCCGAACCCTAACCCTACCACTTCCCCGAAGCCTTCCTCTCACCCGTCCCCTAATCCTAAACCGTATGCTCACACTAATCCACGCCCTCACACGTTCGCTCCCCCTAAACCGTTTTCGTACCCTCACCTGTACCCGAAACCCTCCCCATCCCTGAACCTTAACCCTAGTCCGATCCCTAACCCTAACACTTCCCCGAAGCCTTCCCCTCACCCGTCCCCTAATTCTAACCCGTACGCTCACACTACAACGCGCCCTCACACTTACGCTCCCCCTACACCGTTGTCGTACCCTCACCTGGACCCTAAACCGTCCCCGTCCCCTAACCCTAACCCTAGCCCGAACCCTAAACCTAACCCTTCCCCGAAGCCTTCCCCTCACACTTCCCCTAATCCTAACCCGTACGCTCACACTAACCCGCGCCCTCACACGTATGCTCCCCCTAAACCGTTGTCGTACCCTCACCTGGACCCTAAACCGTCCCCGTCCCCTAACCCTAACCCTAGCCCGAACCCTAACCCTAAACCTTCCCCGAAGCCTTCCCCTCACACGTCCCCTATTCCTAACCCGTACGCTCACACTATCCAGTACGCTCACACGTACGCTGCCCCTAAACCGTTGTCGTACCCACACCTGGACCCTAAACCGTGCCCATCCCCTAACCCTAACCCTAGCCCGAACCCTAACCCTAACCCGTCCCCGAAGCCTTCCCCTCACCCATCCCCTAATCCTAAACCGTACGCTCACACTAACCCGTGCCCTCACATGTACGCTCCACCTAAACCGTTTTCGTACCTTTACCTTGACCCTAAACCGTCCCCATCCCCTAACCCTAACCCTAGCACGAACCCTAACCCTAACCCTTCCCCGAAGCCTTCCCCTCACCCGTCCCCTAATCCTAACCCGTACACTCACACTAACCCGCTCCCTCACACTTACGCTCCCCCTAAACCGTTGTCGTACACTCACCTGGACCCTAAACCGTGCCCGTCCCCTAACCCTAACCCTAGCCCGAACCCTAACCCTAAACCTTCCCCGAAGCCTTCCCCTCACCCGTCCCCTATTCCTAACCCTTACGCTCACACTAACCCGCGCCCTCAAACGTACGCTCCTCCTAAACCGTTGTCGTACCCTCACCTGGACCCTAAACCGTCCCCGTCCCCTACCCCTAACCCTAGCCCGAACCCTAACCCTAACATTTCCCCGAAGGCTTCCCCTCACCCGTCCCCTAATCCTAACCCGTACGCTCACACTAACCCGCGCCCTAACACGTACGCTCCCCCTAAACCGTTGTCGTACCCTCACCTGGACCCTAAACTGTCCCCGTCCCCTAACACTAACCCTAGCCCGAACCCAACCCTAACCCTTCCCCGAAGCCTTTCCTCTCAACCGTCCCCTAATCCTAACCCGTACGCTGAAACTTACCCACGCGCTCACACATACGCTCCCCCTCAAACGTTGTCGTACCCTCACCTGGACCCTAAACCGTCCCCGTCCCCTAACCCTAACCCTAGCACGAACCCTAACCCTAACACTTCCCCGAAACCTTCCCCTCACCTGTCCACTAATCCTAACCCGTACGCTCACACTAACCTGCGCCCTCACACGTACGCTCCTCCTAAACCGTTGTCGTACCCTCACCTGGACCCTAAACGGTCCCCGTCGCCTAACCAAACCCTAGCCCGAACCCTAACCCTAACCCTTCCCTGAAGCCTGCCCCTCACCCGTCCCCTAAGCCTAACCCGTACGCTCACACTAACCCTCGCCCTCACACGTACACTCCCCCTAAACCGTTGTCATACCCTCACCTGGAGCCTAAACCGTCCCCATCCCCTAACCCTAACCCTAGCTCAAACCCTAACCCTACACCTTCCCCGAAGTCTTCCCCTCACACATCCCCTAATCCTAACCCGTACGCTCACACTAACCCGCGCCCTCACACGTACGCACCCCCTAAACCGTTGTCGTACCCTCACCTGGACCCTAAACCGTCCCAGTACCCTAACCAAACCCTAGCCCGAACCCTAACCCTATCCCTTCCCCGAAGCCTTCCCCTCACCCGTCCCCTAATCCTAACTCATACGCTCACACTAACCCGCGCCCTCACACGTACGGTCCCCCTAAACCGTTGTCATACCCTCACCTGGACCTTAAACCATCCCCGTCCCCTAACCCTTACCCTAGCCTGAACCCTAACCCTAACATTTCCCCGATGTCTTCCCCTCACACATCCCCTAATCCTAACTCGTACGCTCACACTAACCCGCGCCCTCACACGTACGCACCCCCTAAAACGTTCTCGTACCCTCACCTGGACCCTAAACCGTCCCAGTACCCAAACACTAACCCTAGCCCGAACCCTAACCCTAACACTTCCGCGAAGCCTTCCCCTCACCCGTCCCCTAATCCTAACCAGTACGCTCACACTAATCAGCCCGCTCACACGTACGCCGCCCCTAAACCGTTGTCGTACCCTCACCTGGACCCTAAACAGTCCCCATCCCCTAACCCTAACCCTAGCCCGAACCATAACCCTAACCCGTCCCCGAAGTCTTCCCCTCACACATCCCCTAATCCTAACCCGTACGCTCACACTTACCCATGCCCTCACACGTACGCTCCCCCTAAACAGTGGTCATACCCTCACCTGGACCCTAAACCGTCCCCGTCCCCTAACCCTAACCCTAGCCCGAACTCTAACCCTAACCCTTCCCCGAAGCCTTCCCCTCACCCGTCCCCTAATCCGAACCCGTACGCTCACACTAACTCGCGCCCTCACACGTACGCTCCCCCTAAACCGTTGTCGTACCCTTACCTGGACCCTAAACCGTCCCCATCCCCTAACCCTAACCCTAGCCCGAACCATAACCCTCACCCTTCCCAGAAGCCTTCCCCTCACCTTTCCCCGAATCCTAAACCGTTCGCTCACACTATCCAGCCCGCTCACACGTACGCTGCCCCTAAAGCGTTGTCGTACCCACACCTGGACCCTAAACCGTCCCCATCCCCTAACCCTAACCCTAGCCCGAACCCTAACCCTAACCCTTCCCCGAAGCCTTCCCCTCAACGTCCCATAATCCTAACCTGTACGCTCACACTAACCCGCGCCCTCACACTTACGCTCCCCCTAAACCGTTGTCGTACACTCACCTGGACCCTAAACCGTCCCCGTCCCCTAACACTAAACCTAGCCCGAACCCTAACCCTAAACCTTCCCCGAAGCCTTCCCCTCACCTGTCCCCTAATCCTAACCCGTACGCTCACACTAACCCGCGCCCTCACACGTACGCTCCCCCTAAACCGTTGTCGTACCCTCACCAGGACCCTAAACCGTCCCCGTCCCCTAACCCTAACCCTAGCCCGAACCCTAACCCTAACTCTTCCCCGAAGACATCCCGTCACCCGTCCGCTAATCCTAACCCGTACGCTCACACTAACACGCGCCCTCACACGTATGCTTCCCCTAAACCATTGTCGTGCCCTCACCTGGACCCTAAACCGTCCCCATCCCCTAACCCTAACCCTAGCCCGAACCTTAACCCTAACCATTCCCCGAAGCCTTCCCCTCACCCGTCCCCTAATCCAAACCCGTACGCTAACACTAACCCACGTCTTCACACGTACGCTCCCCCTAAACCGTTGTCGTACCCTCACCTGGACCCTAAACCGTCCCCGTCACTTAAACCTAACCCTAGTCCGAACCCTAACCCTAAACCTTCCCTGAAGCCTTCCCCTCACCCGTCCCCTAATCCTAACCCGTACGCTCACACTAACACGCGCCCTCACACGTATGCTTCCCCTAAACCATTGTCGTGCCCTCACCTGGACCCTAAACCGTCCCCATCCCCTAACCCTAACCCTACCCAAACCCTAACACTAACCCGTCCCCGAAGCCTTCCCCTCACCCGTCCCCTAATCCTAACCCGTACGCTCACACTAACCCGCGCCCTCACACGTACACTCCCTCTAAACCGTTGTCGTACCCTCACCTTGACCCTAAACCGTCCCCATCCCCTAACCCTAACCCTAGCCCGAAACTTAACCCTAACCATTCCCCGAAGCCTTCCCCTCACCCGTCCCCTAATCATAACCCGTATGCTCACACTAACCCACGTCTTCACACGTACGCTCCCCCTAAACCGTTGTCGTACCCTCACCTGTACCCGAAACCCTGCCCATCCCCGAACCTTAACCCTAGTCCGATCCCTAACCCTAAACCTTCCCCGAAGCCTTCCCCTCACCCGTCCCCTAATCCTAACCCGTACGCTCACACTAACCCGTGCCCTCACACGTACTCTCCCCCTAAACCATTGTCGTACACTCACGTGGACCCTAAACCGTCCCCGTCCCCTAACCCTAACCCTAACCAGAACCCCAAACCTAACCCTTCCCCGAAGCCTTCCCCTCACCCGTCCCCTAATCCTAACCCGTACGCTCACACTAACCCGTGCCCTCACACGTACGCTCCCCCTAAACCGTTGTTGTACACTCACCTGGACCCTAAACCGTCCCCGTCCCCTAACCCTAACCCTAGCCCGAACCCTAACCCTAAACCTTCCCCGAAGCCTTCCCCTCACCCGTCACCTAATCCTAACCCGTACGCTCACACTAACCCGCGCCCTAACACGTACGTTCCCCCTATACCGTTGTCGTACCCTCACCTGGACCATAAACTGTCCCTGTCCCCTAACCCTAACCCTAGCCCGAACCCTAAACCTAACACTTCCCCGAAGCCTTCCCCTCACCCGTCCCCTAATCCTAACCCGTACGATCAAACTAAACAGCCCGCTCACACGTACGCTACCCCTAAACCGTTGTCGTACCCTCACTGGACCCTAAACCGTCGCCGTCCCCTAACACTAACCCTAGCCCGAACCCTAACCCTAACACTTTCCCGAAGCCTTCCCCTCCCCCGTCCTCTAATCCTAACCCGTATGCTCACACTAACCCACGCCCTCACACGTATGCTCCCCCTAAACCGTTGTCGTACCCTCACCTGGAACCTAAACCGTCTCCGTCCCCTAACCCTAACCCTAGCCCGAAACCTAAACCTAACACTTCCCCGAAGCCTTCCCCTCACCCGTCCCCTAATCCTAACCCGTATGCTCACACTAACCCACGCCCTCACACGTACGCACCCCCTAAACCGTTGTCGTACCCTCACTGGACCCTAAACCGACACCGACCCCTAACCTTAACCCTAGCCCGAACCCTAACCCTAACACTTTCCCGAAGCCTTCCCCTCACCCGTCCGCAAATCCTAACCCGTACGCTCACACTAACCCGCGTCCTCACACGTTCGCTCCCCCTAAACCGTTGTCGTACCCTCACCTTGACCCTAAACCGTCTCCGTCCCCTAACCCTAACCCTAGCCCGAAACCTAAACCTAACACTTCCCTGAAGCCTTCCCCTCACCCGTCCCCTAATCCTATCCCGTACGCTGAAACTAACCCGCGCCCTCACACGTACGCTCCCCCTAAACCGTTGTCGTACCCTCACCTGGTCCCTAAACCGTCCCCGTCCCCTAACCCTAACCCTAGCCTGAACCCTAAACCTAAACCCTCCCCGAAGCCTTCCCCTCACCCGTCCCCTAATCCTAACCCGTACGCTCACACTAACCCGCGCCCTCACACGTACGCTACCCCTAAACCGTTGTCGTACCCTCACTGGACCCTAAACCATCCCCGTCCCCTAACCCTAACCCTAGCCCAAACCCTAACCCTAACACTTACCTGAAGCCTTCCCCTCACCCGCGCCCTAATCCTAACCCGTACGCTCACACTAACCCGCGCCCTCACACGAACGCTCCCCGTAAACCGTTGTCGAACCCTCAACTGGACCCTAAACCGTCCCCGTCCCTTAACCATAACCCTAGCCAGAACCCTAACCCTAACCCTTCCCCGAAGCCTTCCCCTCACGCGTCACCAAATCCTAACCCGTACGCGCACACTAACCCACACCCTCACACGTAGGATCCCCCTAAACCGTTGTCGTACCCTCACCTGGACCCTAAACCGTCCCCATCCCCTAACCCTAACCCTAGCCCGAACCCTAACACTAACACTTACCCGAAGCCTTCCCCTCACCCGTCCCCTAATCCTAACCCGTACGGTCACACTAACCCGCGCCCTCACACGTACGCTCACCCTAAACCGTTATCGTACCCTCACCTGGAACCTAAACCGTCCCCGTCCACTAACCCTAACCCTATCCCGAACCCTAACCCTAACCCTTCCCTGAAGCCTTCCCCTCACCCGTCCCCTAATCCTAACCCGTACGCTCACACTAACCCGTGCCCTCACACGTACGCTCTCCCTAAACCGTTGTCGTACCCCCACCTGGACCCTAAACCGTCCTCATCCCCTAACCCTAAACCTAGCCCGAACCCTAACCCTAACCCGTCCCTGAAGCCTTCCCCTCACCCATCCCCTAATCCTTACCCGTACGCTCACACTAACCCGTGCCCTCACAGGTACGCTCCACCTAAACCGTTTTCGTACCCTCACCTTGACCCTAAACCGTCCCCATCCCCTAACCCTAACCCTAGCCCGAACCCTAACCATAACCCTTCCCCGAAGCCTTCCCCTCACCCGTCCCCTAATCCTAACCCGTACGCTCACACTAACCCGCGCCCTCACACTTACGCTCCTCCTAAACCGTTGTTGTACACTCACGTGGACCCTAAACCGTCCCCGTCCCCTAACCCTAACCCTAGCCCGAACCCTAACCCTAAACCTTCCCCGAAGCCTTCCCCTCACCCGTCCCCTAATCCTAACCCGTACGCTCACAGTAACCCGTGCCCTCACACGTACGCTCCCCCTAAACCGTTGTCGTACCCTCACCTGGACCCTAAATCGTTCCCGACCCCTAACCCTAACCCTAGCCCGAACCCTAACCCTAACACTTCCCCGAAGCCTTCCCCTCACCCGTCCCCTAATCCTAACCCGTACGCTCACACTAACCCGCGCCCTAACACGTACGCTCCCCCTATACCGTTGTCGTACCCTCACCTGGACCCTAAACTGTTCCCGTCCCCTAACCCTAACCCTAGCCCGAACCCTAACCCTAACCCTTCCCCGAAGCCTTCCCCTCACCCGTCCCCTAATCCTAACCCGTACGCTCAAACTAAACAGCCCGCTCACACGTACGCTGCCCCTAAACCGTTGTGGTACTCCACCTGGACCCTAAACCGTCCCCATCCCCTAACCCTAACCCTACCCAAACCCTAACCCTAACCCGTCCCCGAAGCCTTCCCCTCACCCATCACCTAATCCTAACACGTACGCTCACACTAAACCGCGCCCTCACATGTATGCTCCCCCTAAACAGTTGTCTTCCCCTCACCTGGACCCTAAACCGTCCCCGTCCCCTAACCCTAACCCTAGCCTGAACTCTAACCCTAACCCTTCCCCGAAGCCTTCCCCTAACCCGTCCCTTAATCCTAACCCGTACGCTCACACTAACCTGCGCCCTCAAACGTACGCTCCCCCTAAACCGTTGTCGTACCCTCTCCTGGACCCTAAACCGTCCCCGTTCCCTAACACTAACCCTAGCCCGAACCCTAAACCTAACCCTTCCCCGAAGCCTACCCCTCACCCTTCCCCTAATCCTATTCCGTACGCTCACACTAACCCGTGCCCTCACACGTATGCTCCCCCTAAACCGTTATCGTACCCTCACCTTGACCCTAAACCGTCCCCGTCCCCGAACCCTAACCCTAGCACGAACCCTAACCCTAACCCTTCCCTGAAGCCTTCTCTCACCTGTCCCCTAATCCTAACCCGTACGCTCACACTAACCCACACCCTCACACGTACCCTCCCCCTAAAGCGTTGTCATACCCTCACCTGGACCCTAAACCGTCCCCGTCCCCTAACCCTAACCCTAGACCGAACCCTAACCGTAACCCTTCCCCGGAGCCTTCCCCTCACCCGTCCCCTAATCCTAACCCGTACGCTCACACTAACCCACGCCCTCACACGTACGCACCCCCTAAAACGTTGTCGTACCCTCACCTGGAACCTAAACCGTCCCCGTCCCCTAACCCTAACCCTAGCACGAACCCTAACCCTAACCCTTCCCCGAAACCTTCCCCTCACCCGTCCCCTAATCCTAACCCGTACGCTCACACTAACCTGCGCCCACAAACGTACACTCCCCCTAAACCGTTGTCGTACACTCACCTGGACCCTAAACCGTCCCCGTCCCCTAACCCTAACCCTAGCCCGAACCCTAAACCTAACCCTTCCCCGAAGCCTACCCCTCACCCGTTCCCTAATCCTAATCCGTACGCTCACACTAACCTGTGCCCTCACACGTATGCTCACCCTAAACCGTTGTCGTACCCTCACCTGGACCCTAAACCGTCCCCGTCCCCTAACCCTAACCCTAGCCCGAAAACTAACCCTAACCCTTCCCCAAAACCTTCCCCTCACCCGTCCCCTAATCCTAACCCGTATTCTCACACTAACCCGCGACCTCACACGTACGCTCCCCCTAAACCGTTGTTCTACCCTCACCTGGAACCTAAACCGTCCCCGTCCCCTAACCCTAACCCTAGCCCGAACCCTAAACCTAAACCTTCCCCGAAGCCTTCCCCTCACCCGTCCCCTAATCCTAACCCGTACGCTCACACTAATCCGCGCCCTCACACGTACGCTCCCCCTAATCCGTTGTCGTACCCTCACCTGGACCCTAAACCGTCCCCGTCCCCTAACCCTAACCCTAGCCCGAACCCTAACCCTAACCCTTCCCCGAAGCCTTCCCCTCACCCGTCCCCTAATCCTAACCCGTACGCTCACACTAACCCACGCCCTCACACGTACCCTCCCCCTAAAACGTTGTCATACCGTCACCTGGACCCTAAACCGTCCCCGTCCCCTAACCCTAACTCTAGCCCCAACCCTAACCTAACCCTTCCCCAAAACCTTCCCCTCACCCGTCCGCTAATCCTAACCCGTACGCTCACACTAACCCGCGCCGTCACACGTACGCTACCCCTAAACCGTTGTCGTACCCTCACTGGACCCTAAACCGTCGCCGTCCCCTAACCCTAACCCTAGCCCGAACCCTAACCCTAACACTTTCCCGAAGCCTTCCCCTCCCCCGTCTCCTAATCCTAACCCGTATGCTCACACTAACCCACGCCCTCAAACGTACGCTCCCCCTAAACCGTTGTCGTACCCTCACCTGGAACTTAAATCGTCTCCGTCCCCTAACCCTAACCCTAGCCCGAAACCTAAACCTAAGCCTTCCCCGAAGCCTTCCCCTCACCCGTCCCCTAATCCTATCCCGTACGCTCACACTAACCCGCACCCTCACACGTACGCTCCCCCTAAACCGTTGTCGTACCCTCACCTGGTCCCTAAACCGTCCCCGTCCCCTAACCCAAACCCTAGCCGGAACCCTAACCCTAACCCTTCCCCGAAGCCTTCCCCTCACCTGTCCCCTAATCCTAGCCCGTACGGTCACACTAACCCGCGCCCTCACACGTACGCTCCCCCTAAACCGTTGTCGTACCCTCACCTGAACCCTAAACCGTCCCAGTCCCCTAACCCTAACCCTAGCCCGAACCCTAACCCTAACCCTTCCCCGAAGCCTTCCCCTCACCCGTCCCCTAATCCTAACCCGTACGCTCACACTAACCGGCACCCTCACACGTACGCTCCCCCTAAACCGCTGTCGTACCCTCACCTGGAACCTAAACCTTCCCCTTCCCTAACCCTAACCCTAGCCTCAACCCTAACCCTAACACTTCCCCGAAGCCTTCCCCTCACCCGTCCCCTAATCCTAACCCGTACGCTCACACTAACCTGCGCCCTCAAACGTACGCTCCCCCTAAACCGTTGTCGTACCCTCAACAGGACCCTAAACCGTCCCCGTCCCCTAACCCTTACCCTAGACCGAACCCTAAACCTAACCCTTCCTCGAAGCCTACCCCTCACACTTCCCCTAATCCTAATCGGTACGCCCACACTAACCCATGCCCTCACACGTACGCTCCCCCTAAACCGCTGTCGTACATTCAGCTGTACCCTAAACCGTCCCCGTCCCCTAAACCTTACACTAGCCCGAACCCTAACCCTAACCCTTCCCCAAAGCCTTCCCCTCACCCGTCCCCTAATCCTAACCCGTACGCTCACACTAACCCATGCCCTCACTCGTACGCTACCCCTAAACCGTTGTCGTACCCTCACTGAACCCTAAACCGACACCGTCCCCTAACCTTAACCCTTGCCCGAACACTAAGCCTAACACTTTCCCGACGCCTTCCCCTCACCCGTTCCCAAATCCTAACCCGTACGCTCACACTAACCCGCGCCCTCACACGTACGCTCCCCCTAAACCGTTGTCGTACCCTCACCTGGACCCTAAACCGTCTCCGTCCCCTAACCCTAACCCTAGCCCGAAACCTAACCCTAACCCTTCCCTGAAGCCTTCCCCTCACCCGTCCCCTAATCCTAACCCGTACGCTCACACTAACCCGTGCCCTCACACGTACGCTCTCCCTAAACCGTTGTCGTACCCCCACCTGGACCCTAAACCGTCCCCGTCCCCTAAACGTAACCGTAGCCCGAACCCTAACCCTAAACCTTCCCCAAAGCCTTCCCCTCACCCGTCCCCGAATCATAACCTGTACGCTCACACTAACCCGCGCCCTCCCACGTACGCTCCCCCTAAACCGTTGTCGTACCCTCACCTGGACCCTAAACGGTCCCCGTCCCCTAACGCAAACCCTATCACGAACCCTAACCCTAAACCTTCCCAGAAGCCTTCCCCTCACCCGTCCCCTAATCCTAACCCGTACGCTCACACTAACCCACGTCTTCACACGTACACTCCCCCTAAAACCGTTGTCGTACCCTCACCTGGACCCTAAATCATCCCCGTCCCCTAATCCGAACCCTAGCCCGAACCCTCACCCTAACCCTTCCCCGAAGCCTTCCCCTACCCGTCCCCTAATCCGAACACGTACGCTCACACTAACCCGCGCCCTCACACGTACGCTCCCCCTAAACTGTTGTCGTACCCTTACCTGGACCCTAAACCGTCCCCATCCCCTAACCCTAACCCTAGCCCGAACCATAACCCTAACCCTTCCCAGAAACCTTCCCCTCACCCATCCCCGAATCCTAACCCGTTCGCTCACACTATCCAGCCCGCTCACACGTACGCTGCCCCTAAAGCGTTGTCATACCCACACCTGGACCCTAAACCGTCCTCATCCCCTAACCCTAAACCTAGCCCGAACCCTAACCCTAACCCGTCCCTGAAGCCTTCCCCTCACCCATCCCCTAATCCTTACCCGTACGCTCACACTAACCCGTGCCCTCACAGGTACGCTCCACCTAAACCGTTTTCGTACCCTCACCTTGACCCTAAACCGTCCCCATCCCCTAACCCTAACCCTAGCCCGAACCCTAACCATAACCCTTCCCCGAAGCCTTCCCCTCACCCGTCCCCTAATCCTAACCCGTACGCTCACACTAACCCGCGCCCTCACACTTACGCTCCTCCTAAACCGTTGTTGTACACTCACGTGGACCCTAAACCGTCCCCGTCCCCTAACCCTAACCCTAGCCCGAACCCTAACCCTAAACCTTCCCCGAAGCCTTCCCCTCACCCGTCCCCTAATCCTAACCCGTACGCTCACAGTAACCCGTGCCCTCACACGTACGCTCCCCCTAAACCGTTGTCGTACCCTCACCTGGACCCTAAATCGTTCCCGACCCCTAACCCTAACCCTAGCCCGAACCCTAACCCTAACACTTCCCCGAAGCCTTCCCCTCACCCGTCCCCTAATCCTAACCCGTACGCTCACACTAACCCGCGCCCTAACACGTACGCTCCCCCTATACCGTTGTCGTACCCTCACCTGGACCCTAAACTGTTCCCGTCCCCTAACCCTAACCCTAGCCCGAACCCTAACCCTAACCCTTCCCCGAAGCCTTCCCCTCACCCGTCCCCTAATCCTAACCCGTACGCTCAAACTAAACAGCCCGCTCACACGTACGCTGCCCCTAAACCGTTGTGGTACTCCACCTGGACCCTAAACCGTCCCCATCCCCTAACCCTAACCCTACCCAAACCCTAACCCTAACCCGTCCCCGAAGCCTTCCCCTCACCCATCACCTAATCCTAACACGTACGCTCACACTAAACCGCGCCCTCACATGTATGCTCCCCCTAAACAGTTGTCTTCCCCTCACCTGGACCCTAAACCGTCCCCGTCCCCTAACCCTAACCCTAGCCTGAACTCTAACCCTAACCCTTCCCCGAAGCCTTCCCCTAACCCGTCCCTTAATCCTAACCCGTACGCTCACACTAACCTGCGCCCTCAAACGTACGCTCCCCCTAAACCGTTGTCGTACCCTCTCCTGGACCCTAAACCGTCCCCGTTCCCTAACACTAACCCTAGCCCGAACCCTAAACCTAACCCTTCCCCGAAGCCTACCCCTCACCCTTCCCCTAATCCTATTCCGTACGCTCACACTAACCCGTGCCCTCACACGTATGCTCCCCCTAAACCGTTATCGTACCCTCACCTTGACCCTAAACCGTCCCCGTCCCCGAACCCTAACCCTAGCACGAACCCTAACCCTAACCCTTCCCTGAAGCCTTCTCTCACCTGTCCCCTAATCCTAACCCGTACGCTCACACTAACCCACACCCTCACACGTACCCTCCCCCTAAAGCGTTGTCATACCCTCACCTGGACCCTAAACCGTCCCCGTCCCCTAACCCTAACCCTAGACCGAACCCTAACCGTAACCCTTCCCCGGAGCCTTCCCCTCACCCGTCCCCTAATCCTAACCCGTACGCTCACACTAACCCACGCCCTCACACGTACGCACCCCCTAAAACGTTGTCGTACCCTCACCTGGAACCTAAACCGTCCCCGTCCCCTAACCCTAACCCTAGCACGAACCCTAACCCTAACCCTTCCCCGAAACCTTCCCCTCACCCGTCCCCTAATCCTAACCCGTACGCTCACACTAACCTGCGCCCACAAACGTACACTCCCCCTAAACCGTTGTCGTACACTCACCTGGACCCTAAACCGTCCCCGTCCCCTAACCCTAACCCTAGCCCGAACCCTAAACCTAACCCTTCCCCGAAGCCTACCCCTCACCCGTTCCCTAATCCTAATCCGTACGCTCACACTAACCTGTGCCCTCACACGTATGCTCACCCTAAACCGTTGTCGTACCCTCACCTGGACCCTAAACCGTCCCCGTCCCCTAACCCTAACCCTAGCCCGAAAACTAACCCTAACCCTTCCCCAAAACCTTCCCCTCACCCGTCCCCTAATCCTAACCCGTATTCTCACACTAACCCGCGACCTCACACGTACGCTCCCCCTAAACCGTTGTTCTACCCTCACCTGGAACCTAAACCGTCCCCGTCCCCTAACCCTAACCCTAGCCCGAACCCTAAACCTAAACCTTCCCCGAAGCCTTCCCCTCACCCGTCCCCTAATCCTAACCCGTACGCTCACACTAATCCGCGCCCTCACACGTACGCTCCCCCTAATCCGTTGTCGTACCCTCACCTGGACCCTAAACCGTCCCCGTCCCCTAACCCTAACCCTAGCCCGAACCCTAACCCTAACCCTTCCCCGAAGCCTTCCCCTCACCCGTCCCCTAATCCTAACCCGTACGCTCACACTAACCCACGCCCTCACACGTACCCTCCCCCTAAAACGTTGTCATACCGTCACCTGGACCCTAAACCGTCCCCGTCCCCTAACCCTAACTCTAGCCCCAACCCTACCCTAACCCTTCCCCAAAACCTTCCCCTCACCCGTCCGCTAATCCTAACCCGTACGCTCACACTAACCCGCGCCGTCACACGTACGCTACCCCTAAACCGTTGTCGTACCCTCACTGGACCCTAAACCGTCGCCGTCCCCTAACCCTAACCCTAGCCCGAACCCTAACCCTAACACTTTCCCGAAGCCTTCCCCTCCCCCGTCTCCTAATCCTAACCCGTATGCTCACACTAACCCACGCCCTCAAACGTACGCTCCCCCTAAACCGTTGTCGTACCCTCACCTGGAACTTAAATCGTCTCCGTCCCCTAACCCTAACCCTAGCCCGAAACCTAAACCTAAGCCTTCCCCGAAGCCTTCCCCTCACCCGTCCCCTAATCCTATCCCGTACGCTCACACTAACCCGCACCCTCACACGTACGCTCCCCCTAAACCGTTGTCGTACCCTCACCTGGTCCCTAAACCGTCCCCGTCCCCTAACCCAAACCCTAGCCGGAACCCTAACCCTAACCCTTCCCCGAAGCCTTCCCCTCACCTGTCCCCTAATCCTAGCCCGTACGGTCACACTAACCCGCGCCCTCACACGTACGCTCCCCCTAAACCGTTGTCGTACCCTCACCTGAACCCTAAACCGTCCCAGTCCCCTAACCCTAACCCTAGCCCGAACCCTAACCCTAACCCTTCCCCGAAGCCTTCCCCTCACCCGTCCCCTAATCCTAACCCGTACGCTCACACTAACCGGCACCCTCACACGTACGCTCCCCCTAAACCGCTGTCGTACCCTCACCTGGAACCTAAACCTTCCCCTTCCCTAACCCTAACCCTAGCCTCAACCCTAACCCTAACACTTCCCCGAAGCCTTCCCCTCACCCGTCCCCTAATCCTAACCCGTACGCTCACACTAACCTGCGCCCTCAAACGTACGCTCCCCCTAAACCGTTGTCGTACCCTCAACAGGACCCTAAACCGTCCCCGTCCCCTAACCCTTACCCTAGACCGAACCCTAAACCTAACCCTTCCTCGAAGCCTACCCCTCACACTTCCCCTAATCCTAATCGGTACGCCCACACTAACCCATGCCCTCACACGTACGCTCCCCCTAAACCGCTGTCGTACATTCAGCTGTACCCTAAACCGTCCCCGTCCCCTAAACCTTACACTAGCCCGAACCCTAACCCTAACCCTTCCCCAAAGCCTTCCCCTCACCCGTCCCCTAATCCTAACCCGTACGCTCACACTAACCCATGCCCTCACTCGTACGCTACCCCTAAACCGTTGTCGTACCCTCACTGAACCCTAAACCGACACCGTCCCCTAACCTTAACCCTAGCCCGAACCCTAAGCCTAACACTTTCCCGACGCCTTCCCCTCACCCGTTCCCAAATCCTAACCCGTACGCTCACACTAACCCGCGCCCTCACACGTACGCTCCCCCTAAACCGTTGTCGTACCCTCACCTGGACCCTAAACCGTCTCCGTCCCCTAACCCTAACCCTAGCCCGAAACCTAAACCTAACACTTCCCTGAAGCCTTACCCTCACCCGTCCCCTAATCCTATCCCGTACGCTCAAACTAACCCACGCCCTCACACGTACGCTCTCCCTAAACCGTTGTCGTACCCTCACCTGGTCCCTAAACCGTCCCCGTCCCCTAACCCTAACCCTAGCCTGAACCCTAACCCTAAACCCTCCCCGAAGCCTTCCCCTCACCCGTCCCCTAATCCTAACCCGTACGCTCACACTAACCCGCACCCTAACACGTACGCTACCCCTAAACCGTTGTCGTACCCTCACTGGACCCTAAACCATCCCAGTCCCCTAACCCTAACCCTAGCCCGAACCCTAACCCTAACACTTACCCGAAGCCTTCCCCTCACCCGTGCCCTAATCCTAACCCGTACGCTCACACTAAACCGCGCCCTCACATATACGCTCCCCGTAAACCGTTGTCGTACCCTCACCTGGACCCTAAATCGTCCCCGTCCCTTAACCATAACCCTAGCCCGAACCTTAACCCTATCCCTTCCCCGAAGCCTTCCCCTCACCCGTCCCCTAATCCTAATCCGTACGCTCACACTAACTCGTGCCCTCACACGTACGCTCCCCTAAACCGTTGTCGTACCCCCACCTGCACCCTAAACTGTCCCCGTCCCCTAAACCTAACCCTAGCCCGAACCCTAACCCGAACCCTTCCCCGAAGCCTTCCCCTCACCCATCCCCTAATCCTAACCCGTAAGCTCACACTAACCCGCGCCCTCACACGTACGCTCCCCCTAAACCGTTGTCGTACCCTCACCTGGACCCTAAACCGTCCCCGTCCCCTAACCCTAACTCTAGCCCGAACCCTAACCCTAACCCTTCCCCGAAGCCTTCCCCTCACCCGTCCCCTAATCCTAACCCGTACGCTCACACTAACCCATGCCCTCACACGTACGCTACCCCTAAACCGTTGTCGTACCCTCACTGAACCCTAAACCGACACCGTCCCCTAACCTTAACCCTAGCCCGAACCCTAAGCCTAACACTTTCCCGACGCCTTCCCCTCACCCGTTCCCAAATCCTAACCCGTACGCTCACACTAACCCGCGCCCTCACACGTACGCTCCCCCTAAACCGTTGTCGTACCCTCACCTGGACCCTAAACGGTCTCCGTCCCCTAACCCTAACCCTAGCCCGAAACCTAAACCTAACACTTCCCTGAAGCCTTACCCTCACCCGTCCCCTAATCCTATCCCGTACGCTCAAACTAACCCACGCCCTCACACGTACGCTCCCCCTAAACCGTTGTCGTACCCTCACCTGGTCCCTAAACCGTCCCCGTCCCCTAACCCTAACCCTAGCCTGAACCCTAACCCTAAACCCTCCCCGAAGCCTTCCCCTCACCCGTCCCCTAATCCCAACCCGTACGCTCACACTAACCCGCGCCCTCACACGTACGCTACCCCTAAACCGTTGTCGTACCCTCACTGGACCCTAAACCATCCCAGTCCCCTAACCCTAACCCTAGACCGAACCCTAACCCTAACACTTACCCGAAGCCTTCCCCTCACCCGTGCCCTAATCCTAACCCCTACGCTCACACTAAACCGCGCCCTCACATATACGCTCCCCGTAAACCGTTGTCGTACCCTCACCTGGACCCTAAATCGTCCCCGTCCCTTAACCATAACCCTAGCCCGAACCTTAACCCTATCCCTTCCCCGAAGCCTTCCCCTCACCCGTCCCCTAATCCTAATCCGTACGCTCACACTAACTCGTGCCCTCACACGTACGCTCCCCTAAAACGTTGTCGTACCCCCACCTGCACCCTAAACTGTCCCCGTCCCCTAAACCTAACCCTAGCCCGAACCCTAACCCGAACCCTTCCCCGAAGCCTTCCCCTCACCCATCCCCTAATCCTAACCCGTAAGCTCACACTAACCCGCGCCCTCACACGTACGCTCCCCCTAAACCGTTGTCGTACCCTCACCTGGACCCTAAACCGTCCCCGTCCCCTAACCCTAACTCTAGCCCGAACCCTAACCCTAACCCTTCCCCGAAGCCTTCCCCTCACCCGTCCCCTAATCCTAACCCGTACGCTCACACTAACCCGCGCCCTCACACGTACGCTCCCCATAAACCGTTGTTGTACACTCACCTGGACGCTAAACCGTCCCCGTCCCCTAACCCTAACCCTAGCCCGAACCCTAACCCTAAACCTTCCCCGAAGCCTACCCCTCAGCCGTCCCCTAATCCTAATCCGTACGCTCACACTAACCCATGCCCTCACACGTACGCTCCCCCTAAACCGTTGTCGTACCCTCACCTGGACCCTAAACCGTCCCCGTCCCCTAACCCTAACCCTAGTCCGAACCCTAACCCTAACACTTCCGCGAAGCCTTCCCCTAACCCGTTCCCTATTCCTAACCCGACGCTCACACTAACCCACGCCCTCACACGTACGCTCCCCCTAAACCGTTGTCATACCCTCACCTGGACCCTAAACCGTCCCCGTCCCCTAACCCTAACCCTAGCCCGAAGCCTAAACCTAAACCTTCACCGAAGCGTTGCCCTCACCCGTCCCCTAATCGTAGCCCGTACGCTTACACTAACCTTTGCCCTCACACGTACGCTCCCCCTAAACCGTTCTCGTACCCTCACCTGGACCCTAAACCATCCCCGTCCCCTAACCCTAACCTCAGCCCGAACCCTAAACCTAACCCTTACCCGAAGCCTTCCCCTCCCCCGTCCCCTAATCCTAACCCGTATGCTCACACTAACCCACGCCCTCACACGTACGCTCCCCCTAAACCGTTGTCGTACCCTCACCTGGAACCTAAACCGTCTCCGTCCCCTAACCCTAACCCTAGCCCGAAACCTAAACCGAACCCTTCCCCGAAGCCTTCCCCTCACCCGTCCCCTAATCCTATCCCGTACGCTCACACTAACCCGCTCCCTCACACGTACGCTCCCCCTAAACCGTTGTTGTACCCTCACCTGGTCCCTAAACCGTCCCCATCCCCTAACCCTAACCCTAGCCCGAACCCTAACCCTAACCCTTCCCCGAAGCCTTCCCCTCACCTGTCCCCTAATCCTACCCCGTACGGTCACACTAACCCGCGCCCTCACACGTACACTCCCCCTAAACCGTTGTCGTACCCTCACCTGGACCCTAAACCGTCCCAGTCCCCTAACCCTAACCCTAGCCCGAACACTAACCCTAACCCTTCCCCGAAGCCTTCCCCTCACCCGTCCCCTAATCCTAACCCGTACGCTCACACTAACCCGCACCCTCACACGTACGCTCCCCATAAACCGTTGTCGTACCCTCACCTGGAACCTAAACCTTCCCTTTCCCTAACCCTAACCCTAGCCCCAACCCTAACCCTAAACCTTCCCCGAAGCCTTCCCCTCACCCGTCCCCTAATCCTAAACCGTACGCTCACACTAACCTGCGCCCTCAAACGTACGCTCCCCCTAAACCGTTGTCGTACCCTCAACTGTACCCTAATCCGTCCCCGTCCCCTAACCCTAACCCTAGCCCGAACCCTACACCTAACCCTTTCTCGAAGCCTACCCCTCACCCGTCCTCTAATCCTAACCCGTACTCTAATGCTAACCCACACCCTCACATGTAAGCTCCCCCAAAGAGTTGTCTTACCCTCACCTGGACACTAAACCGTCCCCGTCTCCTAACTCTATCCCTACCGCGAACCCTAACCCTAACCCTTCCCCGAAGCCTGACTCTCACCCGTCCCATAATCCTAACCTGTATGGTCTCGCTAAACCGCGCCCTCACACGTACGCTCCCCCTAAAGCATTGTCGTACCCTCAACTGGACCCTAAACCGTCCCCGTCCCCGTCCACTAACCCCAGCCCGAACCCTAACCCTAACCCTTCCCCGAAGCCTTCCCCTCACCCTTCCTCTAATCCTAACCCGTACGCTCACACTAACCCGCGCCCTCACACGTATGCTCCCCCTAAACCGTTGTCGTACACTCACCTGGACCCTAAACCTTCCCCGTCCCCTAACCCTAACCCTAGCCCGAACCCTAATCCTAACCCTTCCACGAAGCCTTCCCCTCACCCGTCCCCTAATCCTAACCCGTACACTCAAAGTAACCCACACCCTCACACGTACGCTCCCCCTAAACCATTGTCGTACCCTCACCTGGACCCTAAACCGTCCCTGTCTCTTAACCCTGTCCTTAGCCCAAACCCTAACCCTAACCCTTCCCCGAAGCCTTCCCCTAAACCGTCCCCTAATCCTAACCCGTACGCTCACACTAACCCGCGCCTTCACACGTACATTCCCCCTAAATCGTTGTCGTACCCTCACATGGACCCTAAACCGTCCCCGTCCCCTAACCCTAACCCTAGCCCGAAACCTAACCCGTCCCCGAAGCCTTCCCCTCACCCGTCCCCTAATCCTAACCCGTACGCTCCCACTAACCCGCGCCCTCACACGTACGCTCCCCCTAAACCGTTGTCGTACCCTCACCTGGACCCTAAACAGTCCCCATCCCCTAACCCTAACCCTAGTCCGAACCCTAATCCTAACACTTCCCCGAAGCCTTCCCCTCACCCGTCCAATAATCCTAACCCGTATGCTCACAATAACCCGCGCCCTCACACGTATTCTCCCCCTAAACCGTTGTCGTACCCTCACCTGCACCCTATATAGTCCCCGTCTCCTAACCCTCACCCTAGCCCGAACACTAACCCTAACACTTCCACGAAGCCTTCACCTCATCCGTCCCCTAATCCTAACCCGTACGCTCACACTAACCCATGCCCTCACACGTACGTTCCCCCTAAACCGTTGTTGTACCCTCAGCTGGACCCTAAACCGTCCCCGTCCCCTAACCCTAACCCTAGCCGAAACCCTAACCCTAACCCTTCCCCGAAGCCTTCGCCTCACCCGTCCCCTAATCCTTACCCGTACGCTCACACTAACCAACACCCGCACACGTACGCTCCCCCTAAAGGGTTGTCGTACCCTCCTGGACCCTAAACCGTCCCCGTCCCCTAACCCTAACCCTAGCCCGAACCCTAACCCTCACCATTCCCCGAAGCCTTCCCCTCACCCGTCCCCTAATCCTAACCCGTACGCTCACACTAACACGCGCCCTCACACGTACACTCCCCCTAAACCGTTGTCGTACCCTCACCTGGACCCTAAACCATCCCCGTCCCCTAACCCTAACCCTAGCCCGAACCCTAACCCTAACACTTCCCTGAAGCCTTCCCCTCACCCGTCCCCTAATCCTACCCCGTACGCTCACACTAACCCGCGCCCTCACACGTACACTCCCCCTAAACCGTTGTCGTACCCTCACCTGGACCCTAAACCGTCTCCGTCCCCTAACCCTAACCCTAGCCCGAACCCTAACCCTAAACCTTCCCCGAAGCCTTCCCCTCACCCGTCCCCAAATCCTAACCCGTACGCTCAAACTAACCCAGGGCCTCACACGTACGCTCCCCCTAAAGCGTTGTCGTACCCTCACCTGGACCCTAAACCATCCCCTTCCCCTAACCCTAACCCTAGATCGAAACCTAAGCCTAACCCTTCCCCGAAGCCTGACCCAACACGTCCCGTAATCCTAACCCGTACACTAATGCTAATCAGCGCCCTCACACGTATGCTAAACCTAAAGCGTTGTCGTACCCTCACCTGGACCCTAAACCGTCACCATCCCCTAAACCTAACCCTAGCCCGAACCCTAACCCTAACGATTCCCCGAAGCCTGACACTCACCCGTCCCCTAATCCTAATCCGTACGCTAACACTAAAACGCGCCCTGACACGTACGCTCTATCTAAAGCGTTGTCGTACCCTCAACTGGACCCTAAACTGTCCCCGTCCCCTAACCCTAACCCTAGGCCAAACTCTAACCCTAACCCTTCCCCGAATCCTGACCCTCACCCGTCACCTAATCCTAACCCGTACGCTAACACTAACCCGCGCTCTCACACATACGCTCCCCCTAAAACGTTGTCGTAACCTCACATGAACCATAAACCGTCCCGGTCCCCTAACCTTAACCCTAGCCTGATCCCTAACCCTAACCCTTCCCTGAAGCCTGACCCTCACCCGTCCCCTAATCCTAACCTGTACGCTAACACTGACATGCGCCCTCACAAGTACGCTACCCCTAAAGCGTTGTGATACCCGATACTGGACCCTCAACCGTCCCAGTCCCCGTCCCCTAACCCTAGCCCGAACCCTAACCCTAACACTTCCCCGAAGCCTGACGCTCACCCGTACCCTAATCCTAAACCGTACGCTCACACTAACCCGCGCCCTCACATGTACGCTCCCCCTAAACCGTTGTCGTACCCTCACCTCTACCCTAAACCGTCCCCGTCCCCTAACCCTAACCCTAGCCCGAAACCTAACCCTTCCCCGAAGCCTTCCACTCACCCGTCCCCTAATCCTAACCCGTACGCTCACACTAACCCGCGCCCTCACACGTACGCTCCCCCTAAACCGTTGTCGTACCCTCACCTGGACCCTAAACCGTCCCCGTCCCCTAACCCTAACCCTAGTCCGAACCCTAATCCTAACACTTCCACGAAGCCTTCCCCTCATCCGTCCCCTAATCCTAACCCGTACGCTCACACTAACCCATGCCCTCACACGTACGCTCCCCCTAAACCGTTGTTGTACCCTCACCTGGACCCTAAACCGTCCCCGTCCCCTAACCCTAACTCTAGCCGAAACCCTAAACCTAACCCTTCCCCGAAGCCTTCCCCTCACCCGTCCCCTAATCCTAAACCGTACGATGACACTAACCCACGCCCTCACACGTACGCTCCCCCTAAACCATTGTCGTACCCTCACTTGGACCCTATACCGTCCCCGTCCCCTAACCCTAACCCTAGCCCGAACCCTAACCCTAACCCTTCCCCGAAGCCTTCGCCTCACCCGTCCCCTAATCCTTACCCGTAGGCTCACAATAACCAACACCCTCACACGTACGCTCCCCCTAAAGGGTTGTCGTACCCTCCTGGACCCTAAACCGTCCCCGTCCCCTAACACTAACCCTAGCCCGAACCGTAACCCTAACCCTTCCCCAAAGACTTCACCTCACCCGTCCCATATTCCTAACCCGTACCCTCACACTAACACGCGCCCTCACACGTTCACTCCACCTAAACCGTTGTCGTACCCTCACCTGGACCCTAAACCGTCCCCGTCCCCTAACCCTAACCCTAGCCCGAACCCTAACCCTCAACCTTCCCCGAAGCCTTCCCCTCACCCGTCTCCTAATCCTAACCCGTACGCTCACACTAACACGCGCCCTCACACGTACACTCCCCCTAAACCGTTATCGTACCCTCACCTGGACCCTAAACCATCCCCGTCCCCTAACCCTAACCCTAGCCCGAACCCTAACCCACCCCTTCCCCGAAGCCTTCCCCTCACCCGTCCCCTAATCCTAACCCGTACGCTCACACTAACCCACGCCCTCACATGTACGCACCCCCTAAACCATTGTCGTACCCTCACCTGGACCCTAAACCGTCCCCGTCCCCTAAACCTAACCCTAGCCCGAACCCTAACCCTAACACTTCCCCGAAGCCTTCCCCTCACCCGTCCCCGAATCCTAACCCGTACGCTCAAACTAACCCAGGGCCTCACACGTACGCTCCCCCTAAAGCGTTGTCGTACCCTCACCTGGACCCTAAACCATCCCCTTCCCCTAACCCTAACCCTAGACCGAAACCTAAGCCTAACCCTTCCCCGAAGCCTGACCCAACACGTCCCCTAATCCTAACCCGTACACTAACGCTAATCAGCGCCCTCACACGTATGCTAAACCTAAAGCGTTGTCGTACCCTCACCTGGACCCTAAACCGTCACCATCCCCTAAACCTAACCCTAGCCCGAACCCTAACCCTAACACTTCCACGAAGCCTTCCCCTCACCAGTCCCCTAATTCTAACCCGTACGCTCACACTAACCCATGCCCTCACACGTACGCTCCCCCTAAACCATTGTCGTACCCTCACCTGGACCCTAAACCGTCCCCGTCCCCTAACCCTAACCCTAATCCTAGCCCGAAACCTAACCCTAAACTTCCCCGAAGCCTTCCCCTCACCCGTCCCCTAATCCTAAACCGTACGCTCACACTATCCCGTGCCCTCACATGTACACTCCCCCTAAACCGTTGTCGTACACTCGCCTGGACCCTAAACCGTCCCCGTCCCCTAACCCTAACCCTAGCCCGAACCCTAACCCTCAACCTTCCCCGAAGCCTTCCCCTCACCCGTCTCCTAATCCTAACCCGTACGCTCACACTAATCTGCACCCTCACATGTACGCTCCGCCTAAAGCGTTGTCATACCCTCACCTGGACCCTAAACCGTCTCCGTCCCCTAACCATAACCCTAGCCCGAACCCTAACCGTCACCCTTCCCCGAAGCCTTCCCCTCACCCGTCCCCTAATCCTAACCCGTACGCTCACACTAACCCACGCGCTCACACGTACTCTCCCCCTAAACCGTTGTCGTACCCTCACCTGGACCCTAAACCATCCCCATGCCCTAACTCTAAACCTAGCCCGTACCCTAACCGTAACCCTTCCCCGAAGCCTTCCCCTCACCCGTCCCCTAATCCCATCCCGTACCCTCACACTAACCCGCGCCCTCACACGTACGCTCCCGTTAAACCTTTGTCGTACCCTCACCTGGACACTAAACCGTCCCCGTCCCCTAACCCTAACCCTAGCCCGAAACATAACCCTAACCCTTCCCCGAAGCCTTCCCCTCACCCGTCCCCAATCCTAACCCGTACACTCACACTAACCCGAGCCCTCACACGTACGCTCCCCCTAAAGCGTTGTCGTACTCTCACCTGGACACTAAACAGTCCCCGTCCCCTAACCCTAACCCTAGACCGAACCCTAACCCTAACCCTTCCCCGAAGCCTTCCCCTCACCCATCCCCTAATCCTAACCCGTACGCTCACACTAACCCGTGCCCTCACTCGTACGCCCACCCTAAACCGTTATCGTACCCCCACCTGGAACCTAAACCGTCCCCGTCCCCTAACTCTAACCCTAGCCCGAACCCTAACCCTAAACTTTCCCCGAAGCCTTCCCCTCACCCGTCCCCTAATCCTAACCCGTACGCTCAAACTAACCCAGGGCCTCACACGTACGCTCCCCCTAAAGCGTTGTCGTACTCTCATCTGGACCCTAAACCATCCCCTTCCCCTAACCCTAACCCTAGACCGAAACCTATGCCTAACCCTTCCCCGAAGCCTTTCCCAACACGTCCCCTAATCCTAACCCGTACGCTAACGCTAATCCGCGCCCTCACACGTATGCTAAACCTAAAGCATTGTCGTACCCTCACCTGGACCCTAAACCGTCACCATCCCCTAAACCTCACCCTAGCCCGAACCCTAACCCTAACCCTTCCCCGAAGCCTTCCCCTCACCCGTCCCCTAATCCTAACCCGTATGCTCACACTAACCCGCGCCGTCACATGTACGCTCGCCCTAGAGCATTTTCGTACCCTCACCTGGACCCTAAACCGTCCCCGTCTCTTAACCCTATACTTAGCCCGAACCCTAACCCTAACCCTTCCGCGAAGCCTTCCCCTCACCTGTCCCCTAATCCTAACCCGTACGCTCACACTAACCCGCGCCCTCACACGTACACTCCCACTATATCGTTGTCGTACCCTAACCTGGACCCTAAACCGTCCCCGTCCCCTAACCCTAACCCTAGCCCGAAACCTAACCCTTCCCCGAAGCCTTCCCCACACCCGTCCCCTAAATCTAACCCGTACGCTCACACTAACCCGCGCCCTCACACGTACACTCCACCTAAACCGTTGTCGTACCCTCACCGTGACCCTAAACCGTCCCCGTACCCTAACCCTAACCCTAGCCCGAACCCTAACCCTAACCCTTCCCCGAAGCCTTCCCCTCACCCGTCCCCTAATCCTAACCCGTACGCTCACACTAACCCGCGCCCTCACACGTACGCTCCCCCTGAACCGTTGTCGTACCCTCATCTGGATCGTAAACCGTCCCCGTCCCTTAACCCTAACCCTTCCCCGAAGCCTTCCCCTCACCTGTCCTCTAATCCTAACCCGTATGCTAACGCTAACCCACACCCTCACATGTACGCTCCCCCAAAGTGTTGTCGTACCCTCACCTGGACACTAAACCGTCCCCGTCTCCTAACTCTAACCCTACCGCGAACCCTAACCCTAACCCTTCCCCGAAGACATCCCCTCACCCGTCCCCTAATCCTAACCCATACGCTCACACTAACCCACGCCCTCACACGTACGCTCCCCCTAAAGCATTGTAGTACCATCACCTGGACCCTAAACCGTCCCCGTCCCCTAACCCTAACCCTAGCCCGAACCCTAACCCTAACACTTCCCCGAAGGCTTCCCCTCACCCGTCCCCTAATCCTAACTCGTACGCTCAAAGTAACCCACGCCCTCACACGTACGCTCCCCCTAAACCGTTGTCCTACCCTCACCTGCACCCTAAACCGTCCCCGTCCCCTAAACGTAACCCTAGCCCGAACCCTAACCCCAACCCTTTCCCGAAGCCTTCCCCTCACCCGTCCACAATCCTAACCCGTACGCTCACACTAACCCGCGCCCTCACACGTACGCTCCCCCTAAACCGTTGTCGTACCCTCACCTGGAACCTAAACCGTCTCCGTCCCCTAACCCTAACCCTAGCCCGAAACCTAAACCTAACCCTTCCCCGAAGCCTTCCCCTCACCCGTCCCCTAATCCTATCCCGTACGCTCACACTAACCCGCTCCCTCACACGTACGCTCCCCCTAAACCGTTGTTGTACCCTCACCTGGTCCCTAAACCGTCCCCATCCCCTAACCCTAACCCTAGCCCGAACCCTAACCCTAACCCTTCCCCGAAGCCTTCCCCTCACCTGTCCCCTAATCCTACCCCGTACGGTCACACTAACCCGCGCCCTCACACGTACACTCCCCCTAAACCGTTGTCGTACCCTCACCTGGACCCTAAACCGTCCCAGTCCCCTAACCCTAACCCTAGCCCGAACCCTAACCCTAACCCTTCCCCGAAGCCTTCCCCTCACCCGTCCCCTAATCCTAACCCGTACGCTCACACTAACCCGCACCCTCACACGTACGCTCCCCATAAACCGTTGTCGTACCCTCACCTGGAACCTAAACCTTCCCTTTCCCTAACCCTAACCCTAGCCCCAACCCTAACCCTAAACCTTCCCCGAAGCCTTCCCCTCACCCGTCCCCTAATCCTAAACCGTACGCTCACACTAACCTGCGCCCTCAAACGTACGCTCCCCCTAAACCGTTGTCGTACCCTCAACTGTACCCTAATCCGTCCCCGTCCCCTAACCCTAACCCTAGCCCGAACCCTACACCTAACCCTTTCTCGAAGCCTACCCCTCACCCGTCCTCTAATCCTAACCCGTACTCTAATGCTAACCCACACCCTCACATGTAAGCTCCCCCAAAGCGTTGTCTTACCCTCACCTGGACACTAAACCGTCCCCGTCTCCTAACTCTATCCCTACCGCGAACCCTAACCCTAACCCTTCCCCGAAACCTGACTCTCACCCGTCCCATAATCCTAATCTGTATGCTCTCGCTAAACCGCGCCCTCACACGTACGCTCCCCCTAAAGCATTGTCGTACCCTCAACTGGACCCTAAACCGTCCCCGTCCCCGTCCACTAACCCCAGCCCGAACCCTAACCCTAACCCTTCCCCGAAGCCTTCCCCTCACCCTTCCTCTAATCCTAACCCGTACGCTCACACTAACCCGCGCCCTCACACGTATGCTCCCCCTAAACCGTTGTCGTACACTCACCTGGACCCTAAACCTTCCCCGTCCCCTAACCCTAACCCTAGCCCGAACCCTAATCCTAACCCTTCCACGAAGCCTTCCCCTCACCCGTCCCCTAATCCTAACCCGTACAGTCAAAGTAACCCACACCCTCACACGTACGCTCCCCCTAAACCATTGTCGTACCCTCACCTGGACCCTAAACCGTCCCTGTCTCTTAACCCTGTCCTTAGCCCAAACCCTAACCCTAACCCTTCCCCGAAGCCTTCCCCTAAACCGTCCCCTAATCCTAACCCGTACGCTCACACTAACCCGCGCCTTCACACGTACATTCCCCCTAAATCGTTGTCGTACCCTCACATGGACCCTAAACCGTCCCCGTCCCCTAACCCTAACCCTAGCCCGAAACCTAACCCGTCCCCGAAGCCTTCCCCTCACCCGTCCCCTAATCCTAACCCGTACGCTCCCACTAACCCGCGCCCTCACACGTACGCTCCCCCTAAACCGTTGTCGTACCCTCACCTGGACCCTAAACAGTCCCCATCCCCTAACCCTAACCCTAGTCCGAACCCTAATCCTAACACTTCCCCGAAGCCTTCCCCTCACCCGTCCAATAATCCTAACCCGTATGCTCACAATAACCCGCGCCCTCACACGTATTCTCCCCCTAAACCGTTGTCGTACCCTCACCTGCACCCTATATAGTCCCCGTCTCCTAACCCTCACCCTAGCCCGAACACTAACCCTAACACTTCCACGAAGCCTTCACCTCATCCGTCCCCTAATCCTAACCCGTACGCTCACACTAACCCATGCCCTCACACGTACGTTCCCCCTAAACCGTTGTTGTACCCTCAGCTGGACCCTAAACCGTCCCCGTCCCCTAACCCTAACCCTAGCCGAAACCCTAACCCTAACCCTTCCCCGAAGCCTTCGCCTCACCCGTCCCCTAATCCTTACCCGTACGCTCACACTAACCAACACCCGCACACGTACGCTCCCCCTAAAGGGTTGTCGTACCCTCCTGGACCCTAAACCGTCCCCGTCCCCTAACCCTAACCCTAGCCCGAACCCTAACCCTCACCATTCCCCGAAGCCTTCCCCTCACCCGTCCCCTAATCCTAACCCGTACGCTCACACTAACACGCGCCCTCACACGTACACTCCCCCTAAACCGTTGTCATACCCTCACCTGGACCCTAAACCATCCCCGTCCCCTAACCCTAACCCTAGCCCGAACCCTAACCCTAACACTTCCCCGAAGCCTTCCCCTCACCCGTCCCCTAATCCTACCCCGTACGCTCACACTAACCCGCGCCCTCACACGTACACTCCCCCTAAACCGTTGTCGTACCCTCACCTGGACCCTAAACCGTCTCCGTCCCCTAACCCTAACCCTAGCCCGAACCCTAACCCTAAACCTTCCCCGAAGCCTTCCCCTCACCCGTCCCCAAATCCTAACCCGTACGCTCAAACTAACCCAGGGCCTCACACGTACGCTCCCCCTAAAGCGTTGTCGTACCCTCACCTGGACCCTAAACCATCCCCTTCCCCTAACCCTAACCCTAGATCGAAACCTAAGCCTAACCCTTCCCCGAAGCCTGACCCAACACGTCCCGTAATCCTAACCCGTACACTAATGCTAATCAGCGCCCTCACACGTATGCTAAACCTAAAGCGTTGTCGTACCCTCACCTGGACCCTAAACCGTCACCATCCCCTAAACCTAACCCTAGCCCGAACCCTAACCCTAACGATTCCCCGAAGCCTGACACTCACCCGTCCCCTAATCCTAATCCGTACGCTAACACTAAAACGCGCCCTGACACGTACGCTCTATCTAAAGCGTTGTCGTACCCTCAACTGGACCCTAAACTGTCCCCGTCCCCTAACCCTAACCCTAGGCCAAACTCTAACCCTAACCCTTCCCCGAATCCTGACCCTCACCCGTCACCTAATCCTAACCCGTACGCTAACACTAACCCACGCTCTCACACATACGCTCCCCCTAAAACGTTGTCGTAACCTCACATGAACCATAAACCGTCCCGGTCCCCTAACCTTAACCCTAGCCTGATCCCTAACCCTAACCCTTCCCTGAAGCCTGACCCTCACCCGTCCCCTAATCCTAACCTGTACGCTAACACTGACATGCGCCCTCACAAGTACGCTACCCCTAAAGCGTTGTGATACCCGATACTGGACCCTCAACCGTCCCAGTCCCCGTCCCCTAACCCTAGCCCGAACCCTAACCCTAACACTTCCCCGAAGCCTGACGCTCACCCGTACCCTAATCCTAAACCGTACGCTCACACTAACCCGCGCCCTCACATGTACGCTCCCCCTAAACCGTTGTCGTACCCTCACCTCTACCCTAAACCGTCCCCGTCCCCTAACCCTAACCCTAGCCCGAAACCTAACCCTTCCCCGAAGCCTTCCACTCACCCGTCCCCTAATCCTAACCCGTACGCTCACACTAACCCGCGCCCTCACACGTACGCTCCCCCTAAACCGTTGTCGTACCCTCACCTGGACCCTAAACCGTCCCCGTCCCCTAACCCTAACCCTAGTCCGAACCCTAATCCTAACACTTCCACGAAGCCTTCCCCTCATCCGTCCCCTAATCCTAACCCGTACGCTCACACTAACCCATGCCCTCACACGTACGCTCCCCCTAAACCGTTGTTGTACCCTCACCTGGACCCTAAACCGTCCCCGTCCCCTAACCCTAACTCTAGCCGAAACCCTAAACCTAACCCTTCCCCGAAGCCTTCCCCTCACCCGTCCCCTAATCCTAAACCGTACGATGACACTAACCCACGCCCTCACACGTACGCTCCCCCTAAACCATTGTCGTACCCTCACTTGGACCCTATACCGTCCCCGTCCCCTAACCCTAACCCTAGCCCGAACCCTAACCCTAACCCTTCCCCGAAGCCTTCGCCTCACCCGTCCCCTAATCCTTACCCGTAGGCTCACAATAACCAACACCCTCACACGTACGCTCCCCCTAAAGGGTTGTCGTACCCTCCTGGACCCTAAACCGTCCCCGTCCCCTAACACTAACCCTAGCCCGAACCGTAACCCTAACCCTTCCCCAAAGACTTCACCTAACCCGTCCCATATTCCTAACCCGTACCCTCACACTAACACGCGCCCTCACACTTTCACTCCACCTAAACCGTTGTCGTACCCTCACCTGGACCCTAAACCGTCCCCGTCCCCTAACCCTAACCCTAGCCCGAACCCTAACCCTCAACCTTCCCCGAAGCCTTCCCCTCACCCGTCTCCTAATCCTAACCCGTACGCTCACACTAACACGCGCCCTCACACGTACACTCCCCCTAAACCGTTATCGTACCCTCACCTGGACCCTAAACCATCCCCGTCCCCTAACCCTAACCCTAGCCCAAACCCTATCCCTAACCCTTCCCCGAAGCCTTCCCCTCACCCGTCCCCTAATCCTAACCCGTACGCTCACACTAACCCACGCCCTCACATGTACGCACCCCCTAAACCATTGTCGTACCCTCACCTGGACCCTAAACCGTCCCCGTCCCCTAAACCTAACCCTAGCCCGAACCCTAACCCTAACACTTCCCCGAAGCCTTCCCCTCACCCGTCCCCGAATCCTAACCCGTACGCTCAAACTAACCCAGGGCCTCACACGTACGCTCCCCCTAAAGCGTTGTCGTACCCTCACCTGGACCCTAAACCATCCCCTTCCCCTAACCCTAACCCTAGACCGAAACCTAAGCCTAACCCTTCCCCGAAGCCTGACCCAACACGTCCCCTAATCCTAACCCGTACACTAACGCTAATCAGCGCCCTCACACGTATGCTAAACCTAAAGCGTTGTCGTACCCTCACCTGGACCCTAAACCGTCACCATCCCCTAAACCTAACCCTAGCCCGAACCCTAACCCTAACACTTCCACGAAGCCTTCCCCTCACCAGTCCCCTAATTCTAACCCGTACGCTCACACTAACCCATGCCCTCACACGTACGCTCCCCCTAAACCATTGTCGTACCCTCACCTGGACCCTAAACCGTCCCCGTCCCCTAACCCTAACCCTAATCCTAGCCCGAAACCTAACCCTAAACTTCCCCGAAGCCTTCCCCTCACCCGTCCCCTAATCCTAAACCGTACGCTCACACTATCCCGTGCCCTCACATGTACACTCCCCCTAAACCGTTGTCGTACACTCGCCTGGACCCTAAACCGTCCCCGTCCCCTAACCCTAACCCTAGCCCGAACCCTAACCCTCAACCTTCCCCGAAGCCTTCCCCTCACCCGTCTCCTAATCCTAACCCGTACGCTCACACTAATCTGCACCCTCACATGTACGCTCCGCCTAAAGCGTTGTCATACCCTCACCTGGACCCTAAACCGTCTCCGTCCCCTAACCATAACCCTAGCCCGAACCCTAACCGTCACCCTTCCCCGAAGCCTTCCCCTCACCCGTCCCCTAATCCTAACCCGTACGCTCACACTAACCCACGCGCTCACACGTACTCTCCCCCTAAACCGTTGTCGTACCCTCACCTGGACCCTAAACCATCCCCATGCCCTAACTCTAAACCTAGCCCGTACCCTAACCGTAACCCTTCCCCGAAGCCTTCCCCTCACCCGTCCCCTAATCCCATCCCGTACCCTCACACTAACCCGCGCCCTCACACGTACGCTCCCGTTAAACCTTTGTCGTACCCTCACCTGGACACTAAACCGTCCCCGTCCCCTAACCCTAACCCTAGCCCGAAACATAACCCTAACCCTTCCCCGAAGCCTTCCCCTCACCCGTCCCCAATCCTAACCCGTACACTCACACTAACCCGCGCCCTCACACGTACGCTCCCCCTAAAGCGTTGTCGTACTCTCACCTGGACACTAAACAGTCCCCGTCCCCTAACCCTAACCCTAGACCGAACCCTAACCCTAACCCTTCCCCGAAGCCTTCCCCTCACCCATCCCCTAATCCTAACCCGTACGCTCACACTTACCCGCGCCCTCACACGTACGCTACCCCTAAAGCGTTGTCGTACCCTCACCTGGACCCTAAACGGTCCCCGTCCCCTAACCCTAAACCTAGCTCGAACCCTAACCCTAACCCTTCCCCGAAGCCTTCCTCTCACCCGTCCCCTAATCCTAACCAGTACGCTCACACTAACCCGCGCCCTCACACGTACGCTCCCACTAAACCGTTGTCGTACCCTCACCTGGACCCTAAACCGTCCCTGTCCCCTAACCCTAACCCTAGCCCGAACCCTAACCCTAACACTTCCCCGAAGCCTTCCCGTCACCCGTCCCCTAATCCTAACCCGTACGCTCACACTAACCCGTGCCCTCACTCGTACGCCCACCCTAAACCGTTATCGTACCCCCACCTGGAACCTAAACCGTCCCCGTCCCCTAACTCTAACCCTAGCCCGAACCCTAACCCTAAACTTTCCCCGAAGCCTTCCCCTCACCCGTCCCCTAATCCTAACCCGTACGCTCAAACTAACCCAGGGCCTCACACGTACGCTCCCCCTAAAGCGTTGTCGTACTCTCATCTGGACCCTAAACCATCCCCTTCCCCTAACCCTAACCCTAGACCGAAACCTATGCCTAACCCTTCCCCGAAGCCTTTCCCAACACGTCCCCTAATCCTAACCCGTACGCTAACGCTAATCCGCGCCCTCACACGTATGCTAAACCTAAAGCATTGTCGTACCCTCACCTGGACCCTAAACCGTCACCATCCCCTAAACCTCACCCTAGCCCGAACCCTAACCCTAACCCTTCCCCGAAGCCTTCCCCTCACCCGTCCCCTAATCCTAACCCGTATGCTCACACTAACCCGCGCCGTCACATGTACGCTCGCCCTAGAGCATTTTCGTACCCTCACCTGGACCCTAAACCGTCCCCGTCTCTTAACCCTATACTTAGCCCGAACCCTAACCCTAACCCTTCCGCGAAGCCTTCCCCTCACCTGTCCCCTAATCCTAACCCGTACGCTCACACTAACCCGCGCCCTCACACGTACACTCCCACTATATCGTTGTCGTACCCTCACCTGGACCCTAAACCGTCCCCGTCCCCTAACCCTAACCCTAGCCCGAAACCTAACCCTTCCCCGAAGCCTTCCCCACACCCGTCCCCTAAATCTAACCCGTACGCTCACACTAACCCACGCCCTCACACGTACACTCCACCTAAACCGTTGTCGTACCCTCACCGTGACCCTAAACCGTCCCCGTACCCTAACCCTAACCCTAGCCCGAACCCTAACCCTAACCCTTCCCCGAAGCCTTCCCCTCACCCGTCCCCTAATCCTAACCCGTACGCTCACACTAACCCGCGCCCTCACACGTACGCTCCCCCTGAACCGTTGTCGTACCCTCATCTGGATCGTAAACCGTCCCCGTCCCTTAACCCTAACCCTTCCCCGAAGCCTTCCCCTCACCTGTCCTCTAATCCTAACCCGTATGCTAACGCTAACCCACACCCTCACATGTACGCTCCCCCAAAGTGTTGTCGTACCCTCACCTGGACACTAAACCGTCCCCGTCTCCTAACTCTAACCCTACCGCGAACCCTAACCCTAACCCTTCCCCGAAGACATCCCCTCACCCGTCCCCTAATCCTAACCCATACGCTCACACTAACCCACGCCCTCACACGTACGCTCCCCCTAAAGCATTGTAGTACCATCACCTGGACCCTAAACCGTCCCCGTCCCCTAACCCTAACCCTAGCCCGAACCCTAACCCTAACACTTCCCCGAAGGCTTCCCCTCACCCGTCCCCTAATCCTAACTCGTACGCTCAAAGTAACCCACGCCCTCACACGTACGCTCCCCCTAAACCGTTGTCCTACCCTCACCTGCACCCTAAACCGTCCCCGTCCCCTAAACGTAACCCTAGCCCGAACCCTAACCCCAACCCTTTCCCGAAGCCTTCCCCTCACCCGTCCACAATCCTAACCCGTACGCTCACACTAACCCGCGCCCTCACACGTACGCTCCCCCAAAGCGTTGTCGTACCCTCACCTGGACTCTAAACCGTCCCTGTCCCCTAACCCTAACCGTAGACCGAACCCTAACCCTAACCCTTCCCCGAAGCCTTCCCCTCACCCGTACCCTAAATCTAACCTGTACACTCACACTAACCCGCGCCCTCACACGTACGCTCCCCCTAAACCGTTGTCGTACCCTCACCTGGACCCTAAACCCTCCCCGTCCCCTAACCCTAACCCTAGCCCAAATTCTAAACCTAACCCTTCCCCGAAGCCTTCACCACACCCGTCCCCTAATCCTAACCGTACGCTGACACTAACCCGTGCCCTCACACGTACGCTCCCCCTAAACCGTTGTCGTACCCTCACCTGGACCCTATACTGTACCCGTCCCCTAACCCTAACCCTAGCCCTAACCCTAACCCTAACCCTTCCCCGAAGCCTTCCCCTCAACCGTCCCCTAATCCTTACCCATGCGCTCACACTAACCCGCGCTCTCACACTTATGCTCCCCCTAAACCGTTGTCATACCCTCATCTGGACCCTAAACAGTCCCCGTCCCCTAACCCTAACCCTAGCCCGAACCCTAACCCTAACACTTCCCCGAAGACTTCCCCTCCACCGTCCCCTAATCCTAACCCGTACGCGCACACTAACCCGCGCCCTCACACGTACGCTCCCCGTAAACCGTTGTCGTACCCTCACCTGGACCCTAAACCGTCCCCGTCCCCTAACCCTAACCCTAGTCCGAACCCTAACCCTAACCCTTCCCCAACCTGTCCCCTAATCCTAAACTGTACGCTCACACTAAACCACGCCCTCACATAAACGCTCCCCCTAAAGCGTTGTCGTACCCTCACCTGGACCCTAAACCGTCCCCGTCCCCTAACCCTAACCGTAGCCCGAACCCTAAACCTAACCCCTCCCCGAAGCCTTCCCCTCTCCCGTCCCCTAAATCTAACCCTTACGCTCACACTCACACACGCCCTCACACGTACACTCCCCCTAAAGCGTTGTCGTACCCTCACCTTGACCCTAAACCGTCCCCGTCCCCTAAACGTAACCCTAGCCCGAACTCTAACCCTAACCCTTCCCCGAAGCCTTCCCCTCACCCGTCCCCTAATCCTAAACCGTACGCGCACACTAACCCGCGCCCTCACACGTACGCTCCCCGTAAACCGTTGTCGTACCCTCACCTGGACCCTAAACCGTCCCCGTCCCCTAACCCTAACACTAGCCCGAACCCTAACCCTAACCCTTCCCCAACCCGTCCCCTAATCCTAACCCGTATGCTCACACTAACCCACGCCCTCACACGTACGCTCCCCCTAAACCGTTGTCGTACCCTCACCTGGACCCTAAACCATCCCCTTCCCCGTCCCCTAACCCTAGCCCGAACCCTAACACTAACCATTCCCCGAAGCCTTCCCCTCACCCGTCCCATAATCCTAACCCGTACGCTCACACTAACCCACGCCCTCACACGTACGCTCCCCCTTAACCGTTGTCGTACCGTCACCTGGACCCTAAACCATCCCCGTCCCCTAACCCTAACCCTAGCCCTAACCCTAACCCTAACACTTCCCCGAAGCCTTCCCCTCACCCGTCCCCTAATCCTAACCCGTATGCTCACACTAACCCACGCCCTCACACGTACGATCCCTCTAAACCGTTGTCGTACCCACACCTGGACCCTAAACCGTCCCCGTCCCCTAACCCTAACCCTAGCCCGAACCCTAACCCTAACCCTTCCCCGAAGCCTTCCCCTCACCCGTCCCCGAATCCTAACCCGTACGCTCACACTAACCCGCGCCCTCACACGTACACTCCCCCTAAACTGTTGTCGTACCCTCACCTGGACCTTAAACTGTCCCCGTCCCCTAACCATAACCCTAGCCCGAACCCTAACCCTAACACTTCCCCGAAGCCTTCCCCTCACCCGTCCCCTAATCCTAACCCGTACGCTCAAACTAACCCAGGCCCTCACACGTTCGCTCCCCCAAAAGCGTTGTCGTACCCTCACCTGGACCCTAAACCATCCCCTTCCCCTAACCCTAACCTTAGCCCGAACCCTAACCCTAACCCTAACCCGTTGTCGTACCCTCACCTGAACCCGAAACCCTCCCCATCCCCGAACCTTAACCCTAGTCCGATCCCTAACCCTAACCCGTCCCCAAAGCCTTCCCCTCACCCGTCCCCTAATCCTAACCCGTACGCTCACACTAACCCATGCCCTCACACGTACGCTCCCCCTAAACCGTTGTCGTACCCTCACCTGGACCCTAAACCGTCCCCGTCCCCTAAACCTAACCCTAGCCCGAACCCTAACCCTAACACTTCCCCGAAGCCTTCCCCTCACCCGTCCCCTAATCCTAACCCGTACGCTTACACTAACCCGCGCTCTCACACGTACGTTCCCCCTAAACCGTTGTCGTACCCTGACGTGGACCCTAAACCGTCCCCGTCCCCTAAACCTAAACCTAGCCCGAACCCTAACCCTAACCTTTTCCCGAAGCCTTCCCCTCACCCGTCCCCTAATCCTAACCTGTACACTCACACTAACCCGCGCCCTCTCACGTACGCTCCCCCTAAACCGTTGTCGTACCCTCACCTGGACCCTAAACCGTCCCCGTCCCCTAACCCTAACCCTAGCCCTAACCCTAACCCTAACACTTCCCCGAAGCCTGACCCAACACGTCCCCTAATCCTAACCCGTACGCTAACGCTAATCCACTCCCTCACACGTATGCTAAACTTAAAGCGTTGTCGTTCCCTCACGTGGACCCTAAACCGTCACCATCCCCTAAACCTAACCATAGCCCGAACCCTAACCCTAACGATTCCCCGAAGCCTGACACTCACCTGTCCCCTAATCGTAATCCGTACGCTAACACTAACATGCGCCCTCACACGTACGCTCCATCTGAAGCTTTGTCGTACCCTCACCTGGACCCTAAACCGTCCCCGTCCCCTAACCCTAACCCTAGGCCGAACCCTAACCTTAACCCTTCCCCGAGTCCTGACCCTCACCCGTCCCCTAATCCTAACCCGTATGCTAACACTAACCTGCGCTCTCACACTTACGCTCCCCCTAAAGCGTTGTCGTAAACTCACAAGAACCCTGAACCGTCCCGGTCCCCTAACCTTAACCCTAGCCTGATCCCTAACCCTAACCCTTCCCCGAAGCCTGACCTTCACCCGTCCCCTAATCCTAACCTGTACGCTAACACTGATATGCGCCCTCACAAGTAGGCTACCCCTAAAGCGTTGTCATACCCTTACCTGGACCCTCAACTGTCCCAGTCCCCGTACCCTAACCCTAGCCCGAACACTAACCCTAACACTTCCCCGAAACCTGACCCTCACCCGTCCCCTAATCCTCACCCGTACGCTAACACTAACCCGCGCCCTCACACGTACACTCCCCCTAAAGCATTGTCGTACCCTCACCTGGACCCTAAACCGTCCTCGTCCCCTAACCCTAACCTTAGCCCGAACCCTAACCCTAACCCTTCCCCGAAGCCTGACCCTCACCCGTACCCTAATCCTATCACGTACGCTAACACTAACCCACGCCCTCACACGTACGCTCCCCCAAAAGCGTTGTCGTACCCTCACCTGGACCCTAAACCGTTCCCGTCCCCTAGCCCTAACCCTAGCCTGAACCCTAAATCTTAGCCTTCCGCGAAGCCTGACACTCAACCGTCCCCTAATCCTAACCCGTACGCAAACGCTAACCCACGCCCTCACACGTACGCTCCCCCTAAAGCGTTGTCGTACCCTCACCTGTACCCTAAACCGTCCCCATCCCCTAACCCTAACCCTAGCCTGTCCCTAACCCTAACACTTCCCCGAAGCCTGAACCTCACCCGTGCCCTAATCCTAACCCGTACGCTAACAATAACCTGCGCCCTCACACGTACGCTCCCCCTAAAGTGTTTTCGTATACTCACCTGGACCCTAAATCGTCCCCGTCCACTAAACCTAACCCTAGCCCGAACCCTAATGCTAAACCTTCCCCGAGCCTGACCCTCACCCATCCCCTAATCCTAACCCATACGCTAACACTAACCCGCGCTCTCACTCATACGTTACCATAAAGCGTTGTCGTCCCCTCACCTGGACCCTAAACCGTCCCCGTCCCCTATCACTAACCCTAGCCCGAACCCTAAACCGAACACTTCCCTGAAGCCTGGCTCTCACCCGTCCCCTAATCCTTACTCGTACGCAAACACTAACCGGCGCCCTCACACATACCCTACCCATAAAGCGTTGTCATACCCTCACCTGGACCCTAAACCGTCCCTGTCCCCTAACCCTAACCCTAGCCCGAACCCTAACCCTAACACTTCCCCGAAGCCTTCCCCTCACCCGTCCCATAATCGTAAGCCGTACGCTCAAACTAACCCATGCCTTCACACGTACGCTGCCCCTAAAGCGTTGTCGTACCCTCACCTGGACCCTCAACCGTCCCCGTCCCCTAACCCTAAACCTAGGATGAACCCTAACCTTAACCCTTAAACGAAGCCTGACCCTCACCCGTCCCCTAATCCTAACCCGTACGCTAACACTCACCCACGCCCTCACACGTACGTTTCCCCTAAAGCGTTGTCGTACCCTCACCTGGACCCTAAACCGTCCCTGTCCCCTAACCCTAACCCTAGACTGAACCCTAACCCTAAAAGTTCCCTGAATCCTGACCCTCAACCGTCCCCTAATCCTAACCCGTACGCTCACACTAACCCACGACCTCACACGTACGTTTCCCCTAAAGCGTTGTCGTACCCTCACCTGGAACCTAAACCGTCCCCGTCCCCTAACCCTAACCCTAGCCCGAACCATAACCCTAACCGTTCCCCTAAGCCTGACCCACACCCGTACCCTAATCCTATCACGTACGCTCACATTAACCAGCGCCCTCACACGTACGCTCCCCCTAAACCGTTGTCGTACCCTCACCTGGACCCTAAACCGTCCCCGTCCCCTAACCCTAACCGTTGCCCGAACCCTAACACTTCCGTGAAGCCTTCCCCTCATCCGTCCCCTAATCCTAACCGATACGCTCACACTAACCCTCACGCTCACACGTACGCTCCCCCTAAACCGTTGTCGTACCCTCACCTGGACCCTAAACCGTGCCCATCCCAGTCCCCTAAACCTAGCCCAAACCCTAACCCTTCCCTGAAGTCTTCCCCTCACCCGTCCCCCAATCCTAACCCATACGCTCACACTAACCCTCACGCTCACACGTACGCTCCCCCTACAACGTTGTCGTACCCTCACCTGTTCCCTAAACCGTCCCCGTCCCCTAACCCTAATCCTAGCCCGAACCCTAACCCTAACACTTCCCCGAAGCCTTCCCCTCACCCGTCCCCTAATCCTAACCCGTACGCTCACACTAACCCGCGCCCTCACACTTACGCTCCCCCTAAACCTTTGTCGTACCCTCAACTGGACCCTAAACCGTCCCCGTCCCCTAACCCTAACCCTAGCCCGAACCCTAACCCTAACCCTTCCCCGAAGCCTTCCCCTCACCCGTCCCATAATCCTAACCCGTACGCTCACACTAACCCACGCCCTCACACATATGCTCCTCGTAAACCGTTGTCGTACCCTCACCTGGACCCTAAACCGTCCCCGTCCCCTAACCCTAAACCTAGACCGAAACCTAAGCCTAACATTTCCCCAAAGCCTGACCCAACACGTCCCCTAATCCTAACCCATACGCTCACGCTAATCCACGCCCTAACACTTACGCTACACCTAAAGCGTTGTTGTACACTCAGCTGGACACTAAACCGTCCCCATACCCTAAACCTAACCCTAGCCCGAACCCTAACCCTAACACTTCCCTGAATCCTGACCCTCAACCGTCCCCTAATCTTAACACGTACGCTCACGCTAACCCGCACCCTCACACGTACGCTCTCCCTAAAGCGTTGTCGTACCCTCACCTGGAACCTAAACCGTCCCCGTCTCCTAACCCTAACCCTAGCCCGAACCCTAACCCTAACCCTTCCCCGAATCCTCACCCTCACCCGTTCCCTAATCCTAACCCGCACGCTAACGCTAACCCGTGCCCTCACACGTACGCTCCCCCTAAAACGTTGTCGAACCCTCACCTGGACCCTAAACCGTCCCCGTCCCCTAACCCTAACCCTAGGCCGAACCCTAACCCTAACACTTCCCCGAAGCCTGACACTCACCCGTCCCCTAATACTAACCCGTACGCTAACGCTAACCCGCCCCCTAACACGTTCCCTCCCCCTAAAGCTTTGTCGTACCCTCACCTGGACCCTAAACCGTCCCCGTTCCCTAACCCTAACCCTAGACCGAACCCTAAACCTAACCCTTCCCGAAGCCTGAACCTAACCCGTCCCCTAATCCTAACCCGCACTCTAACGCTAACCCGTGTTCTCACATGTACGCTCCCCCTAAAGCGTTGTGGTACCCTCAGCTGTACCCTAAACCGTCCCCGTCTCCTAACTGTAACCCTACCGCGAACCCTAACCCTAACCCTTCCCCGAAGCCTGACTCTCACCCGTCGCCTAATCCTAACCTGTACGCTCTCGCTAACCCGCGCCCTCACACGTACGCTCCCCCTAAAGCATTGTCGTACCCTCACCTGGACCCCAAACCGTCCCCGTCCCCGTCCCCTAACCCTAGCCCGAACCCTAACCCTAACCCTTCCCCGAAGCCTTCCCCTCACCCGTCCCCTAATCCTAACCCGTACGCTCACACTAACCCGCGCCCTCACACGTACGCTCCCCCTAAACCGTTGTCGTACCCTCACCTGGACCCTAAACCGTCCCCGTCCCCTAACCCTAACCCTAGCCGGAACCCTAAACCTAACACTTCCCCGAAGCCTTCCCCTCACCCGTCCCCTAATCCTAACCCGTACGCTCACACTAACCCGCGCCCTCACACGTACGCTCCCCCTAAACCGTTGTCGTACCCTCACCTGCACCTTAAAACGTCCCAATCCCCGTCACCTAACCCTAGCCCGAACCCTAACCCTAACCCTTCCCCGAAGCCTTCCCCTCACCCGTCCCCTAATCCTAAACCGTACGCTCACACTAACCCGCGCCCTCACACTTACGCTCCCCCTAAACCTTTGTCGTACCCTCAACTGGACCCTAAACCGTCCCCGTCCCCTAACCCTAACCCTAGCCCGAACCCTAACCCTAACCCTTCCCCGAAGCCTTCCCCTCACCCGTCCCATAATCCTAACCCGTACGCTCACACTAACCCGCGCCCTCACACGTACGCTCCTCCTAAACCGTTGTCGTACCCTCACCTGGACCCTAAACCGTCCCCGTCCCCTAACCCTAAACCTAGACCGAAACCTAAGCCTAACATTTCCCCGAAGCCTGACCCAACACGTCCCCTAATCCTAACCCGTACGCTCACGCTAATCCACGCCCTCACACTTACGCTACACCTAAAGCGTTGTTGTACACTCAGCTGGACACTAAACCGTCCCCATACCCTAAACCTAACCCTAGCCCGAACCCTAACCCTAACACTTCCCTGAATCCTGACCCTCACCCGTCCCCTAATCTTAACACGTACGCTCACGCTAACCCGCACCCTGACACGAACGCTCTCCCTAAAGCGTTGTCGTACACTCACCTGGAACCTAAACCGTCCCCGTCTCCTAACCCTAACCCTAGCCCGAACCCTAACCCTAACCCTTCCCCGATTCCTCACCCTCACCCGTTCCCTAATCCTAACCCGCACGCTAATGCTAACCCGTGCCCTCACACGTACGCTCCCCCTAAAGCGTTGTCGTACCCTCACCTGGACCCTAAACCGTCCCCGTCCCCGTCCCCTAACCCTAACCCTAGGGCGAACCCTAACCCTAACACTTCCCCGAAGCCTGACACTCACCCGTCCCCTAATCCTAACCCGTACGCTAACGCTAACCCGCCCCCTAACACGTTCCCTCCCCCTAAAGCTTTGTCGTACCCTCACCTGGACCCTAAACCGTCCCCGACCCCTAAGCCTAACCCTAGCCCGAACTCTAACCCTAAACCTTCCCGGAAGCCTGACCCTCACCCGTCCCCTAATCCTAACCCGTACGCTTACACTAACCCGCGCTCTCACACGTACGTTCCCCGAAAGCGTTGTCGTACCCTCACCTAGACCCTAAACCGTCCCCATCCCCTAACCCTAACCCTAGCCCGAACCCTAAACCGAACCCTTCCCTGAAGCCGGACCCTCACCCGGCACCTAATCCTTACTCGTACGCTAACACTAACCAGCGCCCTCACACGTACGCTCCCCCTAAAGCGTTGTTGTACCCTCACCTGGACCCTAAACCGTCCCCGTCCCCTAACCCTAACCCTAGCCCGAACCCAAACCCTAACACTTCCCCGAAGCCTGACCCTCCCCCGTCCCCTAATCCTAACCCGTACGCTAACGCTAACCCGCACCCTCACACGTACGCTAGCCCTAAAGCGTTGTCGTCACCTCACCTGAACCCTAAACCGTCCCCGTCCGATAAACCTAACCCTAGACGGAACCCTAACCCTAACCATTCCCCGAAGCCTGACCCTTACCCATCCCCTAATCCTAACCCGCACGCTAACGCGACCCCGCGCCCTCACACGTAGGTTCCCCCTAAAGCGTTGTCGTACCCTCACCTGAACCCTAAACCATCCCCATCTCCTTTCCGTAACCCTAGCCCAACCCTAACCCTAACCCTTCCGCGAATCCTAACCCAAGCCTTCCCCTAATCCTAACCCGTACGCTAACGCTAATCCGCGCCCTCACACGTACGCTACACCTAAAGCGTTGTCGTACCCTCAGCTGTACCCTAAACCGTCCCCGTCCCCTAACCCTAACCCTAGACTGAACCCTAACTCTAACCCTTCCTCAAAGCCTGACTCTCACACGTCCTCAAATCCTAACCCGTACGCTAACGCTAACCCACACCCTCACATGTACGCTCCCCCTAAAGCATTGTCATACCCTCACCTGGACACTAAACCGTCCCCGTCTCCTAACTCTAACCCTACCGCGAACCCTAACCCTAACACTTCCCCGAAGCCTGACTCTCCCCCGTTGCCTAATCCTAAACTGTACGCTCTCGCTAACCCGCGCCCTCACACGTACGCTCCCCCTAAAGCATTGTCGTACCCTCACCTGGACCCTAAACCGTCCGCGTCCCCTAACCCTAACCCTAGCCCGAAACCTAACCCTAACACTTCCCCGAAGGCTTCCCCTCACCCGTCCCCGAATCCTAATCCATACGCTCACACTAACCCACACCCTCACACGAATGCTCCCCCTAAACCGTTGTCGTACCCTCACCTAGACCCTAAACCGTCCCCGTCCCCTAACCCTAACCATAGCCCGAACCCTAACCCTAACACTTCCCCGAAGCCTTCCCCTCACCCGTCCCCTAATCCTATCCCGTACGCTCACACTAACCCGCGCCCTCACACGTACGCTCCCCCTAAACCGTTGTCGTACCCTCACCTGGACTCTAAACCGTTCCTGTCCCCTAACCCTAACCCTAGCCCGAACCCTAACCCTAACACTTCCCCGAAGCCTTAACCTCACCCGTCCCCTACTCCTAACCCGTACGCTCACACTAACCCGTGCCCTCACACGTGCGCTCCCCCTAAACCGTTGTCGTACCCTCACCTGGACCCTAAACCGTCCCCGTCCCCTAACCCTAACCCTAGTCCGAACCCTAAACCTAACCCTTCCCCGAAGCCTTCCCCTCACCCGTCTCCTAATCGTAACCCGTACGCTTACACTAACCTGCGTCCTCACACGTACGCTCCCCCTAAACCGTTGTCGTACCCTCATCTGGACCGTAAACCGTCCCCGTCCCTTAACCCTAACCCTTCCCCGAAGCCTTCCCCTCACCCGTCCCCTAATCCTAACCCGTACGCTCACACTAACCCGCGCCCTCACACGTACGCTCCCTCTAAACCTTTGTCGTACCCTCACCTGGACCCTAAACCGTCCCCGTCCCCTAACCCTAACCCTAGCCCGAACCCTAACCCTAACCCTTCCCCGAAGCCTTCCCCTCACCCGTCCCCTAATCCTAACCCGTACGCTCACACTAACCCGCGCCCTCACACGTACGCTCCCCCTAAACCGTTGTCGTACCCTCACCTGGACCCTAAACCGTCCCCATCCCCTAACCCTAACCCTAGCCCGAACCCTAATCCTAACCCTTCCCCGAAGCCTTCCCCTCACCCGTCCCCTAATCCTAACCCGTACGCTCAAACTAACCCACGCCCTCACACGTACGCTCCCCCTAAACTGTTGTCGTACCCTGACGTGGACCCTAAACCGTCCCCGTCCCCTAAACCTAAACCTAGCCCGAACCCTAACCCTAACCTTTTCCCGAAGCCTTCCCCTCACCCGTCCCCTAATCCTAACCTGTACACTCACACTAACCCGCGCCCTCTCACGTACGCTCCCCCTAAACCGTTGTCGTACCCTCACCTGGACCCTAAACCGTCCCCGTCCCCTAACCCTAACCCTAGCCCAAACCCTAACCCTAACACTTCCCCGAAGCCTGACCCAACACGTCCCCTAATCCTAACCCGTACGCTAACGCTAATCCACTCCCTCACACGTATGCTAAACCTAAAGCGTTGTCGTTCCCTCACCTGGACCCTAAACCGTCACCATCCCCTAAACGTAACCCTAGCCCGAACCCTAACCCTAACGATTCCCCGAAGCCTGACGCTCACCTGTCCCCTAATCCTAATCCATACGCTAACACTAAAATGCGCCCTCACAAGTACGCTCCATCTAAAGTGTTGTCGTACCCTCACCTGGACCCTAAACCGTCCCCGTCCCCTAACCCTAACCCTAGGCCGAACCCTAACCTTAACCCTTCCCCGAATCCTGACCCTCACCCGTCCCCTAATCCTAACCCGTATGCTAACACTAACCCGCGCTCTCACACTTACGCTCCCCCTAAAGCGTTGTCGTAAACTCACATGAACCCTGAACCGTCCCGGTCCCCTATCCTTAACCCTAGCCTGATCCCTAACCCTAACCCTTCCCCGAAGCCTGACCTTCACCCGTCCCCTAATCCTAACCCATACGCTAACACTAACCCGCGCTCTCACTCATACGTTACCATAAAGCGTTGTCGTCACCTCACCTGGACCCTAAACCATCCCCGTCCCCTATCACTAACCCTAGCCCGAACCCTAATCCGAACACTTCCCTGAAGCCTGGCCCTCACCCGTCCCCTAATCCTTACTCGTACGCTAACACTAACCGGCGCCCTCACACATACCCTCCCCATAAAGCGTTGTCATACCCTCACCTGGACCCTAAACCGTCCCCGTCCCCTAACCCTAACCCTAGGCCGAACCATAACCCTAGCCCTTCCTCGAAGCCTGACCCTCACCCGTCCCCTTATCCTAACCCGTACGCTAACGCTAACCCACGCCCTCACATGTACGCTCCCCCTAAAGCGTTCTCATACCCTCACGTAGACCCTAAACCGTCCCCGTCCCCTAACCCTAACCCTAGCCCGAATCCTAACCCTAAAAATTCCCCGAAGCCTGAACCTCACCCATGCCCTAATCCTAAACCGTACGCTAACGCTAACCCGCGCCCTCACATGTACGCTCCCCCTAAAGCGTTCTCGTACCCTCACCTGGACCCTCAACCGTCCCCGTCCCTGTGCCCTAACCCTAGCCCGAACCCTAAACCTAACACTTCCCTGAAGCCTGACACTCACCTGTCCCCTAATCCTAGCCCGTACGCTCACACTAACCCGCGCCCTCTCACGTACGCTCCCCCGAAACCGTTGTCGTACCCTCACCTGGACCCTAAACCGTCCCCGTCCCCTAACCCTAACCCTAGCCCGAACCCTAACCCTAACACTTCCCCGAAGACTTCCCCTCACCCGTCCCATAATCGTAAGCCGTACGCTCAAACTAACCCACGCCCTCACACGTACGCTGCCCCTAAAGCGTTGTCGTACCCTCACCTGGACCCTCAACCATCCCCTTCTCCTAACCCTAACCCTAGACCGAAACCTAAGCCTGACCCTTCCCCGAAGCCTGACCCAACACGTCCCCTAATCCTAACCCGTACGCTAACGCTAATCCGCTCCCTCACACGTATGCTAAACCTAAAGCGTTGTCGTACCCTCACCTGGACCCTAAACCGTCACCATCCCCTAAACCTAACCCTAGCCCGAACCCTAACCCTAACGATTCCCCGAAGCCTGACACTCACCTGTCCCCTAATCCTAATCCGTACGCTAACACTAACACGCGCCCTCACACGTACGCTTCATCTAAAGCGTTGTCGTACCCTCACCTGGACCCTAAACCGTCCCCGTCCCCTAACCCTAACCCTAGGCCGAACCCTAACCTTAACCCTTCCCCGAATCCTGACCCTCACCCGTCCCCTAATCCTAACCCGTACGCTAACACTAACCCGCGCCCTCACACGTACGCTCCCCCTAAAGAGTTGTCGTACCCTCACCTTTACCCTAAACCGTCCCCGTCCCCTAACCCTAACCTTAGCCCGAACCCTAACCCTAACCCTTCCCCGAAGCCTGACCCTCACCCGTACCCTAATCCTATCACGTACGCTAACACTAACCCACGCCCTCACAAGTACGCTCCCCCTAAAGCGTTGTCGTACCCTCACCTGGACCCTAAACCGTTCCCGTCCTCTAGCCCTAACCCTAGCCCGAACCCTAAATCTTAAACTTCCGCGAAGCCTGACCCTCACCGTCCCCTAATCCTAACCCGTACGCTAACGCTAACCCACACCCTCACATGTACGCTCCCCCTAAAGCATTGTCATACCCTCACCTGGACACTAAACCGTCCCCGTCTCCTAACTCTAACCCTACCGCGAACCCTAACCCTAACACTTCCCCGAAGCCTGACTCTCACCCGTCGCCTAATCCTAAACTGTACGCTCTCGCTAACCCGCGCCCTCACACGTACGCTCCCCCTAAAGCATTGTCGTACCCTCACCTGGACCCTAAACCGTCCCCGTCCCCTAACCCTAACCCTAGCCCGAAACCTAACCCTAACACTTCCCCGAAGGCTTCCCCTCACCCGTCCCCGAATCCTAATCCATAAGCTCACACTAACCCACGCCCTCACACGAATGCTCCCCCTAAACCGTTGTCGTACCCTCACCTAGACCCTAAACCGTCCCCGTCGCCTAACCCTAACCATAGCCCGAACCCTAACCCTAACACTTCCCCGAAGCCTTCCCCTCACCCGTCCCCTAATCCTATCCCGTACGCTCACACTAACCCGCGCCCTCACACGTACGCTCCCCCTAAACCGTTGTCGTACCCTCACCTGGACTCTAAACCGTTCCCGTCCCATAACCCTAACCCTAGCCCAAACCCTAACCCTAACACTTCCCCGAAGCCTTACCCTCACCCGTCCCCTACTCCTAACCCGTACGCTCACACTAACCCGTGCCCTCACACGTGCGCTCCCCCTAAACCGTTGTCGTACCCTCACCTGGACCCTAAACCGTCCCCGTCCCCTAACCCTAACCCTAGTCCGAACCCTAAACCTAACCCTTCCCCGAACCCTTCCCCTCACCCGTCTCCTAATCCTAACCCGTACGCTTACACTAACCTGCGTCCTCACACGTACGCTCCCCCTAAACCGTTGTCGTACCCTCATCTGGACCGTAAACCGTCCCCGTCCCTTAACCCTAACCCTTCCCCGAAGCCTTCCCCTCACCCGTCCCCTAATCCTAACCCGTACGCTCACACTAACCCGCGCCCTCACACGTACGCTCCCTCTAAACCTTTGTCGTACCCTCACCTGGACCCTAAACCGTCCCCGTCCCCTAACCCTAACCCTAGCCCGAACCCTAACCCTAACCCTTCCCCGAAGCCTTCCCCTCACCCGTCCCCTAATCCTAACCCGTACGCTCACACTAACCCGCGCCCTCACACGTACGCTCCCCGTAAACCGTTGTCGTACCCTCACCTGGACCCTAAACCGTCCCCATCCCCTAACCCTAACCCTAGCCCGAACCCTAATCCTAACCCTTCCCCGAAGCCTTCCCCTCACCCGTCCCCTAATCCTAACCCGTACGCTCAAACTAACCCACGCCCTCACACGTACGCTCCCCCTAAACCGTTGTCGTACCCTGACGTGGACCCTAAACCGTCCCCGTCCCCTAAACCTAAACCTAGCCCGAACCCTAACCCTAACCTTTTCCCGAAGCCTTCCCCTCACCCGTCCCCTAATCCTAACCTGTACACTCACACTAACCCGCGCCCTCTCACGTACGCTCCCCCTAAACCATTGTCGTACCCTCACCTGGACCCTAAACCGTCCCCGTCCCCTAACCCTAACCCTAGCCCAAACCCTAACCCTAACACTTCCCCGAAGCCTGACCCAACACGTCCCCTAATCCTAACCCGTACGCTAACGCTAATCCACTCCATCACACGTATGCTAAACCTAAAGCGTTGTCGTTCCCTCACCTGGACCCTAAACCGTCACCATCCCCTAAACGTAACCCTAGCCCGAACCCTAACCCTAACGATTCCCCGAAGCCTGACGCTCACCTGTCCCCTAATCCTAATCCGTACGCTAACACTAAAATGCGCCCTCACAAGTACGCTCAATCTAAAGTGTTGTCGTACCCTCACCTGGACCCTAAACCGTCCCCGTCCCCTAACCCTAACCCTAGGCCGAACCCTAACCTTAACCCTTCCCCGAATCCTGACCCTCACCCGTCCCCTAATCCTAACCCGTATGCTAACACTAACCCGCGCTCTCACACTTACGCTCCCCCTAAAGCGTTGTCGTAAACTCACATGAACCCTGAACCGTCCCGGTCCCCTATCCTTAACCCTAGCCTGATCCCTAACCCTAACCCTTCCGCGAAGCCTGACCCTCAACCGTCCCCTAATCCTAACCCGTACGCAAACGCTAACCCACGCCCTCACACGTACGCTCCCCCTAAAGCGTTGTCGTACCCTCACCTGTACTCTAAACCATCCCCATCCCCTAACCCTAACCCTAGCCTGTCCCTAACCCTAACACTTCCCCGAAGCCTGACCCTCATCAGTCCCATAATCCTAACCCGTACGCTGACACTAACACGCGCCCTCACACGTACGCTCCCCCTAAAGCTTTGTCGTACCCTCACGTGGACCCTAAACCGTCCTCGCCCCCTAACCCTAACCCTAGCCCAAACCCTAACCCTAAACCTTCCCCGAAGCCTGAACCTCACCCGTGCCCTAATCCTAACCCGTACGCTAACAATAACCCACGCCCTCACACGTACGCTCCCCCTAAAGTGTTGTCGTACACTCACCTGGACCCTAAATCGTCCCCGTCCACTAACCCTAACCCTAGCCCGAACCCTAATGCTAAACCTTCCCCGAGCCTGACCCTCACCCGTCCCCTAATCCTAACCCATACGCTAACACTAACCCGCGCTCTCACTCATACGTTACCATAAAGCGTTGTCGTCACCTCACCTGGACCCTAAACCATCCCCGTCCCCTATCACTAACCCTAGCCCGAACCCTAATCCGAACACTTCCCTGAAGCCTGGCCCTCACCCGTCCCCTAATCCTTACTCGTACGCTAACACTAACCGGCGCCCTCACACATACCCTCCCCATAAAGCGTTGTCATACCCTCACCTGGACCCTAAACCGTCCCCGTCCCCTAACCCTAACCCTAGGCCGAACCATAACCCTAGCCCTTCCTCGAAGCCTGACCCTCACCCATCCCCTAATCCTAACCTGTACGCTAACGCTAACCCGTGCCCTCACACGTACGCTCCCCCTAAAGCGATGTCGTACACTCATCTGGACCTTAAACCGTCCTGGTTCCCTAACCCTAAACCTAGCCCGATCCCTAACCCAAACCCTTCCCCGAAGCCTGACCCTCACCCCTCCCCTAATCCTCACAAGTACGCTAACACTGACCCGCGCTCTCACAACTACGCTACCCCTAAACCGTTGTCATACCCTCACCTGGACCCTCAACCGTCCCCGTCCCCTAACCCTAAACCTAGGCCGAACCCTAACCCTAACACTTCCACGAAGCCTGACCCTCACCCGTCCCCTAATCCTAACCCGTACGCTAACACTCACCCACGCCCTCACACGTACACTCCCCCTAAACCGTTGTCGTACCCACACCTGAACCCTAAACCGTCCCTGTCCCCTAACCCTAACCCTACCCCGAAACCTAACCCTTCCCTGAAGCCTTCCCCTCATCCGTCCCCTAATCCTAACCGATACGCTTACACTAACCCTCACGCTCACACGTACGCTCCCCCTAAACCGTTGTTGTCCCCTCACCTGGACCCTAAACCGTCCCCGTCCCCTAAACCTAATCCTAGCCCGAACCCTAACCCTAACCCTTCCCCAAGCCTTCCCCTTACACGTCCCCTAATCCTAACCCGTTCGCTCACACTAACCCACGCCCTCACACGTACGCTCCCCCTAAACCGTTGTCGTACCCTAACCTGGACCCTAAACCATCCCTGTCCCATAACCCTAACCTTAGCCCGAACCCTAACCCTAACCCTTCCCCGAAGCCTTCCCCCACCCGTCCCCTAATCCTAAACTGTACCCTCACACTAACCCGCGCCCGCACACGTACGCTCCCCCTAAACCGTTGTCGTACCCTCACCTTGACCCTAAACCGTCCCCGTCCCCTAACACTAACCCTAGCCCGAACCCTAACCCTAACCCTTCCCCGAAGCCTTCCCCTCACCCGTCCCCTAATCCTAACCCGTACGCTCACACTAACCCGGGTCCTCACACGTACGCTCCCCCTAAACCGTTGTCGTACCCTCAACTGGACCCTAAACCGTCCCCGTCCCTTAAACCTAACACTTCCCCGAAGCCTTCACCTCACCCGTCCCCAAATCCTAACCTGTACACTCACACTAACCGGCGCCCTCACACGTACACTCCCCCTAAACCGTTGTCGTACCCTCACCTGGACCCTAAACCGTCCCCGTCCCCTAACCCTTACCCTAGCCCGAACCCTAACCCTAACCCTTCCCCGAAGCCTTCCCCTCACCCGTCCCGTAATCCTAACCCGTACGCTCAAACTAACCCAGGCCCTCACACGTACGCTCCCCCAAAAGCATTGTCGTACCCTCACCTGGACCCTAAACCATCCCCTTCCCCTAACCCTAACCCTAGACCGAAACCTAAGCCTAACCCTTCCCCGAAGCCTCACCCAACACGTCCCCTAATCCTAACCCGTACGCTAACACTAACCCACGCTCTCACACGTATGCTCCCCCTAAAGCGTTGTCGTAACCTCACATGAACCCTAAACCGTCCCGGTCCCCTAACCTTAACCCTAGCCCGATCCCTAACTCTAACACTTCCCTGAACCCTGACCCTCACCCGTCCCCTAATCCTAACCTGTACACTAACACTGACATGCGCCCTCACAAGTACGCTACACCTAGAGCGTTGTCATACCCTAACCTGGACCCTCAACCGTCCCAGTCCCCGTCCCCTAACCATAGCCCGAACCCTAACCCTAACACTTCCCTGAAGCCTGACCCTCACCCGTCCCCTAATCCTAACCCGTACGCTCACACTAACCCGCGCCCTCACATGTACGCTCCCCCTAAACCGTTGTCGTACCCTCACCTGGACCCTAAACCGTCCCCGTCCCCTAACCCTAATCCTAGCCCGCACACTAACCCTAACCCTTCCCAAAAGCCTTCCCCTCACCCGTCCCCTAATCCTAACCCGTACGCTCACACTAACCCGCGCCCTCACACGTACGCTCCCCCTAAACCGTTGTCGTACCCTCACCTGGACCCTAAACCGTCCCCGTCCCCTAACCCTAACCCTAGCCCGAACCCTAACCCTAACCCTTCCCCGAAGCCTTCCCCTCACCCGTCCCCTAATCCTAACCCGTATGCTCACACTAACCCGCGCCCTCACACGTACGCTCCCCCTAAACCGTTGTCGTACCCTCACCTGGACACTAAACCGTCCCCTAACCCTAACCCTAACCCTAGCCCGAACCCTAACCCTAACCCTTCCCCGAAGCCTTCCCCTCACCAGTCCCCTAATCCTAACCCGTACGCTCACACTAACCCGCGCCCTCACATGTACGCTCCCCCTAAACCGTTGTCGTACCCTCACCTGGACCCTAAACCCTCCCCGTCCCCTAAACCTAACCCTAGCCCGAACCCTAAACCTAACCCTTCCCCGAAGACTTCCCCTCACCCGTTCCCTAATCCTAACCCGTACGCTCACACTAACCCGCGCCCTCACACGTACGCTCCCCCTAAACCGTTGTCGTACCCTCACCTGGACCCTAAACCGTGCCCATCCCCGTCCCCTAACCCTAGCCCAAACCCTAACCCTTCCCTGAAGTCTTCCCCTCACCCGTCCCCCAATCCTAACCCATACGCTCACACTAACCCTCACGCTCACACGTACGCTCCCCCTACACCGTTGTCGAACCCTCACCTGGACCCTAAACCGTCCCCGTCCCCTAACCCTAATCCTAGCCCGAACCCTAACCCTAACACTTCCCCGAAGCCTTCCCCTCACCCGTCCCCTAATCCTAACCCGTACGCTCACACTAACCCGCGCCCTCACACTTACGCTCCCCCTAAACCTTTGTCGTACCCTCACCTGGACCCTAAACCGTCCCCGTCCCCTAACCCTAACCCTAGCCCGAACCCTAACCCTAACCCTTCCCCGAAGCCTTCCCCTCACCCGTCCCATAATCCTAACCCGTACGCTCACACTAACCCGCGCCTTCACACGTACGCTCCTCCTAAACCGTTGTCGTACCCTCACCTGGACCCTAAACCGTCCCCGTCCCCTAACCCTAAACCTAGACCGAAACCTAAGCCTAACATTTCCCCGAAGCCTGACCCAACACGTCCCCTAATCCTAACCCATACGCTCACGCTAATCCACGCCCTCACACTTACGCTACACCTAAAGCGTTGTTGTACACTCACCTGGACACTAAACCGTCCCCATACCCAAACCTAACCCTAGCCCGAACCCTAACCCTAACACTTCCCTGAATCCTGACCCTCACCCGTCCCGTAATCTTAACATGTACGCTCACGCTAACCCGCACCCTGACACGAACGCTCTCCCTAAAGCGTTGTCGTACACTCACCTGGAACCTAAACCGTCCCCGTCTCCTAACCCTAACCCTAGCCCGAACCCTAACCCTAACCCTTCCCCGAATCCTCACCCTCACCCGTTCCCAAATCCTAACCCGCACGCTAACGCTAACCCGTGCCCTCACATGTACGCTCCCCCTAAACCATTGTCGTACCCTCACCTGGACCCGAAACCGTACCCGTCCCCTAACACTAACCCTAGCCCGAACCCTAACCCTTCCCTGAAGCCTTCCCCTCACCCTTCCCCTAATCCTAACCCATACGCTCACACTAACCCATGTCTTCACACGTACGCTCCCCCTAAACCTTTGTCGTACCCTCACATTGACCCTAAACCGTCCCCATCCCCTAAACCTAACCCTAGCCTGAACCCTAACCCTAACCCTTCCCCGAAGCCTTCCCCTCACCCATCCCCTAAACCTAACCCGTACGCTCACAGTAACCCGTGCCGTCACACGTACGCTCCCCCTAAACCGTTGTCGTATCCTCATCTGGACCATAAACCGTCCATGTCCCTTAACCCTAACCCTTCCCCGAAGCCTTCCCCTCACCCGTCCCCTAATCCTAACCCGTACGCTCACACTAACCCGCGCCCTCACACGTACGCTCCCCCTAAACCGTTGTCGTACCCTCACCTGGACTCTAAACCGTCCCCGTCCCCTAACCCTAACCCTAGCCGGAACCCTAAACCTAACACTTCCCCGAAGCCTTCCCCTCACCCGTCCCCTAATCCTAACCCGTACGCTCACACTAACCCGCGCCCTCACACGTACGCTCCCCCTAAACCGTTGTCGTACCCTCAGCTGCACCTTAAAACGTCCCCATCCCCGTCACCTAACCCTAGCCCGGACCCTAACCCTAACCCTTCCCCGAAGCCTTCCCCTCACCCGTCCCCTAATCCTAACCCGTACGCTCACATTAACCAGCGCCCTCACACATACGCTCCCCCTATACCGTTGTCGTACCCTCACCTGGACCCTAAACCGTCCCTGTCCCCTAACCCTAACCCTAGCCGGAACCCTAACCCTAACCCTTCCCCAAGCCTTCCCCTCACCCGTCCCCTGATCCTAACCCGTTCGCTCACACTAACCCGCGCCCTCACACGTACGCTCCACATAAACCTTTGTCGTACCCTCACCTGGATCCTAAACCGTCCCCGTCCCCTAACCCTGACCCTACCTCGAACCCTAACCCTAACCCTTCCCCAAAGCCTTCCCCTCACCCGTCCCCTAATCCTAACCCATACGCTCACACTAACCCGCGTCCTCACACGTACGCTCCCCTTAAACCGTTGTCGTATCCTCACCTGGACCCAAAACCGTCCCCGTCCCCTAACCCTAACCCTAGCCCGAACCCTAAACCTCACCCTTCCCCGAAGCCTTCCCCTCACCCGTCCCCTAATCCTAACCCGTACGCTCAAACTAACCCATGCCCTCACACGTACGCTCCCCCTAAACCGTTGTCGTACCCTCACCTGGACCCTAAACCGTCCCCGTCCCCTAACCCTAACCCTAGCCCGAACACTAACCCTAACACTTTCCCGAAGCCTTCCCCTCACCCGTCCCCTAATCCTAACCCGTACGCTCACATTAACCCACACCCTCACACGTACGCTCCCCCTTAACCGTTGTCGTACCGTCACCTGGACCCTAAACCATCCCCGTCCCCTAACCCTAACCCTAGCCCGAACCCTAACCCTAACACTTCCCCGAAGCCTTCCCCTCACCCGTCCCCTAATCCTAACCCGTATGCTCACACTAACCCACGCCCTCACATGTACAATCCCCCTAAACCGTTGTCGTACCCTCACCTGGACCCTAAACCGTCCCCGTCCCCTAACCCTAACCCTAGCCCGAACCCTAACCCTAACCCTTCCCCGAAGCCTTCCCCTCACCCGTCCCCGAATCCGAACCTGTACGCTCACACTAACCCGCGCCCTCACATGTACACTCCCCCTAAACCTTTGTCGTACCCTCACCTGGACCCTAAACTGTCCCCGTCCCCTAAACCTAACCCTAGCCCGAACCCTAAACCTAACCCTTCCCCGAAGCCTTCCCCTCACCCGTCCCCTAATCCTAACCCGTACGCTCAAACTAACCCAGGCCCTCACACGTTCCCTCCCCCAAAAGCGTTGTCGTAACCTCACCTGGACCCTAAACCATCCCCTTCCCCTAACGCTAACCCTAGACCGAAATCTAAGCCTAACACTTCCCCGAAGCCTGACCCAACACGTCCCCTAATCCTAACCCGTACGCTAACGCTAATCAGCGCCCTCACACGTATACTAAACCTAAAGCGTTGTCGTACCCTCACCTGGACCCTAAACCGTCCCCGTCCCCTAACCCTAACCCTAGCCCGAACCCTAACCCTAACCCTTCCCCGAAGCCTGACCCTCACCCGTCCCCTAATCCTAACCCGTACGCAAACGCTAACCCATGCCCTCACACATACGCTCCCCCTAAAGCGTTGTCGTACCTTCACCTGGACCCTAAACCGTCCCCGACCCGTAATCCTAACCCTAGCCCGAACTCTAACCCTAAAACTTCCCGGAAGCCTGACCCTCACCCGTCCGCTAATCCTAACCCGTACGCTTACACTAACCCGCGCTCTCACACGTACGTTCCCCGAAAGCGTTGTCGTACCCTCACCTAGACCCTAAACCGTCCCCATCCCCTAACCCTAACCCTAGCCCGAACCCTAAACCGAACCCTTCCCTGAAGCCGGAACCTCACCCGGCACCTAATCCTTACTCCTACGCTAACACTAACCAGAGCCCTCACACGTACGCTCACCCTAAAGCGTTGTTGTACCCTCACCTGGACCCTAAACCGTCCCCGTCCCCTAACGCTAACCCTAGCCCGAACCCTAACCCTAACACTTCCCCGAAGCCTGACCCTCCCCCGTCCCCTAATCCTAACCCGTACGCTAACGCTAATCCACTCCCTCGCACGTATGCGAAACCTAAAGCGTTGTCGTTCCCTCACCTGGACCCTAAAAAGTCACCATTCCCTAAACCTAACCCTAGCCCGAACCCTAACCGTAACGATTCCCCGAAGCCTGACACTCACCTGTCCCCTAATCCTAATCCGTACGCTAACACTAACATGCGCCCTCACACGTACGCTCCATCTAAAGCGTTGTCGTACCCTCACCTGGACCCTAAACCGTCCCCGTCCCCTAACCCTAACCCTAGGCCGAGCCCTAACCTTAACTCTTCCCCGAATCCTGACCCTCACCCGTCCCCTAATCCTAACCCGTATGCTAACACTAACCCGCGCTCTCACACTTACGCTCCCCCTAAAGCGTTGTCGTAAACTCACAAGAACCCTGAACCGTCCCGGTCCCCTAACCTTAACCCTAGCCTGATCCCTAACCCTAACCCTTCCCCGAAGCCTGACCTTCACCCGTCCCCTAATCCTAACCTGTACGCTAACACTGACATGCGCCCTCACAAGTACGCTACCCCTAAAGCGTTGTCATACCCTAACATGGACCCTCAACCGTCCCAGTCCCCGTCCCCTAACCCTAGCCCAAACACTAACCCTAACACTTCCCCGAATCCTGACCCTCACCCGTCCCCTAATCCTCACCCGTACGCTAACACTAACTCGCGCCCTCACACGTACACTCCCCCTAAAGCGTTGTCGTACCCTCACCTGGACCCTAAACCGTCCCCGTCCCCTAACCCTAACCTTAGCCCGAACCCTAACCCTAACCCTTCCCCGAAGCCTGACCCTCACCCGTACCCTAATCCTATCACGTACGCTAACACTAACCCACGCCCTCACACGTACGCTCCCCCAAAAGCGTTGTCGTACCCTCACCTGGACCCTAAACCGTTCCCGTCCCCTAGCCCTAACCCTAGCCTGAACCCTAAACCTTAGCCTTCCGCGAAGCCTGACCCTCAACCATCCCCTAATCCTAACCCGTACGCAAACGCTAACCCACCCCCTCACACGTACGCTCCCCCAAAGCATTGTCGTACCCTCACCTGTACCCAAACCGTCCCCATCCCCTAACCTTAACCCTAGCCTCTCCCTAACCCTAACACTTCCCCGAAGCCTGACCCTCATCAGTCCCATAATCCTAACCCGTACGCTGACACTAACACGCGCCCTCACACGTATGCTCCCCCTAAAGCTTTGTCGTACCCTCACGTGGACCCTAAACCGTCCTCGCCCCCTAACCCTAACCCTAGCCCAAACCCTAACCCTAAACCTTCCCCGAAGCCTGAACCTCACCCGTGCCCTAATCCTAACCCGTACGCTAACAATAACCCGCGCCCTCACACGTACGCTCCCCCTAAAGTGTTGTCGTACACTCACCTGGACCCTAAATCGTCCCCATCCACTAACCCTAACCCTAGCCCGAACCCTAATGCTAAACCTTCCCCGAGCCTGACCCTCACCCGTCCCCTAATCCTAACCCATACGCTAACACTAACCCGCGCTCTCACTCATACGTCACCATAAAGCGTTGTCGTCCCCTCACCTGGACACTAAACCGTCCCCGTCCCCTATCACTAACCCTAGCCCGAACCCTAAACCGAACACTTCCCTGAAGCCTGGCCCTCACCCGTCCCCTTATCCTTACTCGTACGCTAACACTAACCGGCACCCTCACACATACCCTCCCCATAAAGCGTTGTCATACCCTCACCTGGACCCTAAACCGTCCCCGTCCCCTAACCCTAACCTTAGGCCGAACCATAACCCTAGCCCTTCCTCGAAGCCTGACCCTCACCCGTCCCCTAATCCTAACCCGTACGCTAACGCTAACCCGCGCCCTCACATGTATGCTCCCCCTAAAGCGTTCTCGTACCCTCACGTGGACCCTAAACCGTCCCCGTCCCCTAACCCTAACCCTAGCCCGAACCCTAAGCCTAACAATTCCCCGAAGCCTGAACCTCACCCATGCCCTAATCCTAACCCGTACGCTAACGCTAACCCGCGCCCTCACATGTACGCTCCACCTAAAGCGTTCTCGTACCCTCACCTGGACCCTAAACCGTCCCCGTCCCCTAAACCTAACCGTAGCCCGAACCCTAACCCTAACCCTTCCCCGAAGGCTTCCCCTCACCCGTCCCCTTATCCTAACCCGTACGCTCACACTAACCCGCGCCCTCACACGTACGCTCCCCCTAAGCCGTTGTCGTACCCTCACCTGGACCCTAAACCGTCCCCGTCCCCTAAACCTAACCCTAGCCCGAAACCTAACCCTAACACTTCCCCGAAGCCTTCCCCTCACCCGTCCCCGAATCCTAATCCGTACGCTCACACTAACCCACGCCCTCACACGAATGCTCCCCCTAAACCGTGGTCGTACCCTCACCTGGACCCTAAACCGTCCCCGTCCCCTAACCCTAACCATAGCCCGAACCCTAACCCTAACCCTTCCCCGAAGCCTTCCCCTCACCCGTCCCCTAATCCTAACAAGTACGGTAACAATGACCCGCACTCTCACAACTACACTCCCCCTAAAGCGTTGTCGTACCCTCACCTGAACCCTAAACCGTCCCTGTCCCCTGACCCTAAACCTCGCCCGATCCCTAACACTAACCCTTCCCCGAAGCCTGATCCTCACCCGTCCCCTAATCCTAACAAGTACGCTAACAATGACCCGCACTCTCACAACTACACTCCCCCTAAAGCGTTGTCATACCCTCACCTGGACCCTCAACCGTCCCCGTCCCTGTCCCCTAACCCTAGCCCGAACCCTAAACCTAACACTTCCCTGAAGCCTGACCCTCACCCGTCCCCTAATCCTAACGCGTACGCAAACGCTAACCCATGCCCTCACACATACGCTCCCCCTAAAGCGTTTTCAGACCTTCACCTGGACCCTAAACCGTCCCCGTCCCCTAAGCCTATCCCTAGCCCGAAACCTAATCCTAACCCTTCCACGAAGCCTGACCCTCACCCGTCCCCTAATCCTAACTCGTACGCTAAGACTCACCCGCGCCCTCACACGTACGCTCCCCCTAAAGCGTTGTCGTACCCTCACCTGGACCCTAAACCGTCCCCGTCCCCTAACCCTAACCCTAGACTGAACCCTAACCCTAAATCTTTCCTGAAGCCTGACCCTCACCCGTCCCCTAATCTTAACCCGTACGCTCACACTAACCCGCACGCTCACACGTACGCTCCCCCTCAAGCGTTGTCGTACCCTCACCTGGACCCTAAACCGTCCCCGTCCCCTAACCCTAATCCTAGCCCGAACCCTAACCCTAACCCTTCCCGAAGCCTTCCCCTCACCCGTCCCCTAATCCTAAACCATACGCTCACACTAACCCGCGCCCTCACACGTACGCTCCCCCTAAACCGTTTTCGTACCCTCACCTGGACCCTAAACCGTCCCCGTCCCCTAACCCTAACCCTAGCCCCAACCCTAACCCTAACCCTTCCCCGAATCCTTCCCCTCACCCGTCCCCTAATCCTAACCCGTACGCTCACACTAACCCGTGTCCTCACACGTACGCTCCCCCTAAACCGTTGTCGTACCCTGACGTGGACCCTAAACCGTCCCCGTCCCCTAAACTTAAACCTAGCCCGAACCCTAACCCTAACACTTCCCCGAAGCCTTCCCCTCACCCGTCCCATAATCGTAAGCCGTACGCTCAAACTAACCCACGCCCTCACACGTACGCTGCCCCTAAAGCGTTGTCGTACCCTCACCTGGACCCTCAACGATCCCCTTCTCCTAACCCTAACCCTAGACCGAAACCTAAGCCTGACCCTTCCCCGAAGCCTGACCCAACACGTCCCCTAATCCTAACCCGTACGCTAACGCTAATCCGCTCCCTCACACGTATGCTAAACCTAAAGCGTTGTCGTACCCTCACCTGGACCCTAAACCGTCACCATCCCCTAAACCTTACCCTAGCCCGAACCCTAACCCTAACGATTCCCCGAAGCCTGACACTCACCTGTCCCCTAATCCTAATCCGTACGCTAACACTAACACGCCCCCTCACACGTACGCTCCATCTAAAGCGTTGTCGTACCCTCACCTGGACCCTAAACCGTCCCCGTCCCCTAACCCTAACCCTAGGCCGAACCCTAACCTTAACCCTTCCCCGAATCCTGACCCTCACCCGTCCCCTAATCCTAACCCGTACGCTAACACTAACCCGCGCTCTCACACGTACGCTACCCCTAAAGCGTTCTCGTAACCTCACATGAACTCTAAACCGTCCCGGTCCCCTAACCTTAACCCTAGCCTGATCCCTAACCCTAACCCTTCCCCGAAGCCTGACCCTCACCCGTCCCCTAATCCTAACCTGTACGCTAACACTGACATGCGCCCTCACAAGTACGCTACCCCTAAAGCGTTGCCATACCCTAACCTGGACCCTCAACCGTTCCAGTCCCCGTCCCCTAACCCTAGCCCTAACCCTAACCCTAACAGTTCCCCGAATCCTGACCCTCACCCGTCCCCTAATCCTAACCCGTACGCTAACACTAACCTGCGCCCTCACACGTACGCTCCCACTAAAGCGTTGTCGTACCCTCAACTGGACCCTAAACCGTTCCCGTCCACTAGCCCTAACCCTAGCCCGAACCCTAAATCTTAAACTTCGGCGAAGCCTGACCCTCACCGTCCCCTAATCCTAACCCGTACGCAAACGCTAACCCACACCCTCACACGTACGCTCCCCCTAAAGCGTTGTCGTACCCTCAACTGTACCCTAAACCGTCCCCATCCCCTAAACCTAACCCTAGCCTGTCCCTAACCCTAACACTTCCCCGAAGCCTGACCCTCACCAGTCCCCTAATCCTAACCCGTACGCTGACACTAACACGCGCCCTCACACGTATGCTCCCCCTAAAGCTTTGTCGTACCCTCACGTGGACCCTAAACCGTCCCCGTCCCCTAACCCTAACCCTAGCCCAAACCCTAACCCTAACCCTTCCCCGAAGCCTGACCCTCACCCGTCCCGTAATCCTAACCTGTACGCTAACGCTAACCCGTGCCCTCACACGTACGCTCCCCCTAAAGCGATGTCGTACACTCATCTGGACCCTAAACCGTCCCGGTCCCCTAACCCTAAACCTAGCCCGATCCCTAACCCTAACCCTTCCCCGAAGCCTGACCCTCACCCGTCCCCTAATCCTCACAAGTACGCTAACACTGACCCGCGCCCTCACAACTACGCTACCCCTAAAGCGTTGTCATACCCTCACCTGGACCCTCAACCGTCCCCGTCCCCTAACCCTAACCCTAAGCCGAACCCTAACCCTAACCCTTCCACGAAGCCTGACCCTCACCCGTCCCCTAATCCTAACCCGTACGCTAACACTCACCCACGCCCTCACACGTACGCTCCCCCTAAAGCGTTGTCGTACCCTCACCTGGACCCTAAACCGTCCCCGTCCCCTAACCCTAACCCTAGACTGAACCCTAACCCTAAACCTTCCCTGAATCCTGACCCTCACCCGTCCCCTAATCCTAACCCGTACGCTCACACTAACCCGCGCCCTCACACGTACGTTTCCCCTAAAGCGTTGTCGTACCCTCACCTGGACCCTAAACCGTCCCCGTCCCCTAACCCTAACCCTAGCCCGAACCCTAACACTAACCCTTCCCCGAAGCCTGACCCTCACCCGTACCCTAATCCTATCACGTACGCTAACACTAACCCAGGCCCTCACACCTACGCTCCCCCTAAAGCGTTGTCGTACCCTCAACTGGACCCTAACCCGTTCGCGTCCCCAACCCTAACCCTAGCCCGAACCCTAACCCTTACCCTTCCCCGAAGCCTGACCCTCACCCGTCCCCTAATCCTAACGAGTACGCAAACGCTAACCCATGCCCTCACACATACGCTCCCCCTAAAGCGTTTTCATACCTTCACCTGGACCCTAAACCGTCCCCGACCCCTAAGCCTAACCCTAGACCGAACCCTAACCCTAAACCTTCCCCGAAACCTGATCCTCACCCGTCCCCTAATCCTAACCCGTACGCTAACGCTAACCCGCGCCCTCACACGTACGCTCCCCCTAAAGCGTGCTCGTACCCTCACCTGGACCATAAACCGTCCCCGTCCCCTAACCCTAACCCTACCCCGAACCCTAACCCTAACCCTTCCCAGAAACCTGACCCTCACCCTTCCCCTAATCCTAACCCGTACGCTAACACTAACCCGCGCCCTCACACGTACGCTCCCCCTAAAGCGTGGTTGTACCCTCACCTGGACCCTAAACCGTCCCCGTCCCCTAAACCTAAACCTAGCCCGAACCCTAACCCTAACCCTACCCCGAAGCCTGACCCTCACCCGTCCACTAATCCTAACACGTACACTCACGCTAACCCACGCGCTCACACGTACGCTCCCCCGAAAACGTTGTCATACATTCACCTGGACCCTAAACCGTCCCTGTCCCCTAACCCTAACCCTAGCCCAAACCTAACCCTAACTATTCCCCGAAGCCTGACCCCTACCCGTCCCCTAATCCTAACCCGTACGCTAAAGCTAATTTACGCCCTCACACGTACGCTCCCCCTAAAGCGTTGTCGTACCCTCACCTGGACACTAAACAGTCCCCGTCCCCTAACTCTAACCCTAGCCCGAACCCTAACCCTAACGATTCCCCGAAGCCTGACACTCACCCGTCACCAAATCCTAATCCGTATGCTAACACTAACACGCGCCCTCACACGTACGCTCCATCTAAAGCGTTGTCGTACCCTCACCTCGACCCTAAACCGTCCCGGTCCCCTAACCCTAACCCTAGCCCGAACCCTAACCCTAACACTTCCCCGAAGCCTGACCCTCACCCGTACCCTAATCCTATCACGTACACTAACACTAACCCAGGCCCTCACACCTACGCTCCCCCTAAAGCGTTGTCGTACCCTCACCTGGACCCTAACCCGTTCGCGTCCCCTAACCCTAACCCTAGCCCGAACCCTAACACTTACCCTTCCCCGAAGCCTGACCCTCACCCGTCCCCTAATCCTAACCCGTACGCAAACGCTAACCCATGCCCTCACACATACGCTCCCCCTAAAGCGTTGTCGTACCTTCACCTGGACCCTAAACCGTCCCCGACCCCTAAGCCTAACCCTAGACCGAACCCTAACCCTAAACCTTCCCCGAAACCTGACCCTCACCCGTCCCCTAATCCTAACCCGTACGCTAACGCTAACCCACGCCCTCACAGGTACGCTCCCCCTAAAGCGTTGTCGTACCCTCACCTGGACCCTAAACCGTCCCCGTCCCCTAACCCTAACCCTACCCCGAACCCTAACCCTAACCCTACCCCGAAGCCTGACCCTCACCCGTCCCCTAATCCTAACCTGTACGCTAACACTGACATGCGCCCTCACAAGTAGGCTACCCCTAAAGCGTTGTCATACCCTAACCTGGACCCTCAACCGTCCCAGTCCCCGTCCCCTAACCCTAGCCCAAACCCTAACCCTAACCCTTCCCCGAAGCCTGACCCTCACCCGTCCCCTAATCCTAACCCGTACGCTCAAACTAACCTGCGCCCTCACACGTACGCTCCCCCTAAATCGTTGTCGTACCCTCACCTGGACCCTCAACCGTCCTGGGCCCCTAACCCTAATCCTACCCCGAACCCTAACCCTAACACTTCCCCGAATCCTGACTCTCACCCGTACCATAATCCTATCACGTACACTAACACTAACCCACGCCCTCACACGTACGCTCCCCCTAAAGCGTTCTCGTACCCTCACGTGGACCCTAAACCGTCCCCGTCCCCTAACCCTAACCCTAGCCCGAACCCTAACCCTAACAATTCCCCGAAGCCTGAACCTCACCCATGCCCTAATTCTAACCCGTACGCTAACGCTAACCCGCGCCCTCACATGTACGCTCCCCCTAAAGCGTTCTCGTACCCTCACCTGGACCCTAAACCGTCCCCGTCACCTAACCCTAACCCTAGCCCGAACCCTAACACTAACCCTTCCCCGAAGCCTGACCCTCACCCGTCCCCTAATCCTAACCCGCACGCGAATGCTAACCCGCGCCCTCACACGTACGCTCCCCCTAAAGCGATGTCGTACACTCATCTGGACCCTAAACCGTCCCGGTCCCCTAACCCTGAACCTAGCCCGATCCCTAACCCTAACCCTTCCCCGAAGCCGGACCCTCACCCGTCCCCTAATCCTAACCCGCACGCTAAGGCGAACCCGCGCCCTCACACGTAGGTTCCCCCTAAAGCGTTGTCGTACCCTCACGTGAACCCTAAACCATCCCCATCCCCTAACCGTAACCCTAGCCCAACCCTAACCCTAACCCTTCCCCGAATCCTGACCCAACCCGTCCCCTAATCCTAACCCGTACGCTAACGCTAATCCACGCCCTCACACGTACGCTACACTTAAACCGTTGTTGTACCCTCAGCTGGACACTAAACCGTCCCCATACCCTAAAGCTAACCCTAGCCCGAACCCTAACCCTAACACTTCCCTGAATCCTGACCCTCACCCGTCCCCTAATCTTAACACGTACGCTCACGCTAACCGGCACCCTGACACTTACGCTCTCCCTAAAGCGTTGTCGTACCCTCACCTGGAACCTAAACCGTCCCTGTCTCCTAACCCTAACCCTAGCCCAAACCCTAACCCTAACCCTTCCCCGAATCCTCACCCTCACCGTTCCCTAATCCTAACCCGCATGCTAACGCTAACCCATGCCCTCACACGTATGCTCCCCCTAAAGCGTTGTCGTACCCTCACCTGGACCCTAAACTGTCCCCGTCCCCTAACCCTAACCCTAGACTGAACCCTAACCCTAACCCTTCCCCGAAGCCTGACCCTCACCCGTCCTCTAATCCTAACCCGTACGCTAACACTAACCCGCGCCCTCACACTTACGCTCCCCCTAAAGCGTGGTTGTACCCTCACCTGGACACTAAACTGTCCCCGTCCCCTAACTCTAACCCTAGCCCGAACCCTAACCCTAACGATTCCACGAAGCCTGACACTCACCCGTCCCCTAATCCTAATCCGTACGCTAACACTAACACGCGCCCTCACACGTACGCTCCATCTAAAGCGTTGTCGTACCCTCACTTCGACCCTAAACCGTCCCCGTCCCCTAACCCTAACCCTAGCCTGTCCCTAACCCTAACCCTTCCCCGAAGCCTAACCCTCACCCGTCCCCTAATCCTAACCCGTACGCTGACACTAACACGCGCCCTCACACATACGCTCCCCCTAAAGCTTTGTCGTACCCTCACGTGGACCCTAAACCGTCCCCATCCCCTAACCCTAGCCCGAACCCTAACCCTAACAATTCCCCGAAGCCTGAACCTCACCCATGCCCTAATCCTAACCCGTACCCTAACGCTAACCCGCGCCCTCACATGTATTCTCCCCCTAAAACGTTCTCGTACCCTCATCTGGACCCTAAACCGTCCCCGTCCCCTAACCCTAACCCTAGCCCGAACCCTAACACTAACCATTCCCCGAAGCCTGACCCTCACCCGTCCCCTAATCCTAACAAGTACGGTAACACTAACCCAGGCCGTCACAAGTACGCTCCCCCTAAAGCGTTGACAGACCCTCACCTGGACCCTCAACCGTCCCCGTCCCCTAACCCTAACCCTAGCCCGAACCCTAACCGTAACCCTTCCACGAAGCCTGACCCTCACCCGTCCCCTAATCCTAACCCGTACTCTAACACTAACCCGCGCCCTCACACGTACGCTCCCCGTAAACCGTTGTCGTACCCTCACCTGGACCCTAAACCGTTCCCGTCCCCTATCCCTAACCCTAGCCTGTCCCTAACCCTAACCCTTCCCAGAAGCCTGACCCTCACCCGTCCCCTAATCTTAAACCGTACACTAACACTGACCCGCCCCCTCACACGTACGCTCCCCCTAAAGCGTTGTCGTACCCTCACCTGGACCCTAAACCATCCCCGTCCCCTAACCCTAACCCTAGCCCGAACCCTAACCCTAACACTTCCCCGAAGCGTGAGCCACACCCGTACCCTAATCCGATCACATATGCTAACACTAACCCACGCCCTCACACGTACGCTCCCCCTAAAGCGTTGTCGTACCCTAACCTGGACCCTAAACCGTCCCCTTCCCCTAACCCTAACCCTAGCCCGAACCCTATCCCTTACACTTCCCAGAAGCCTGACCCTCACCCATCCCCTAATCCTAACCCGTACGTTAACACTAACCTGCACCCTCACACATACGCTCTCCCTAAAGCGTTGTCGTACCCTCACTTGGACCCTAAACAGTCTCCAAACCGTAACCCTAACCCTAGCCAGAACCCTAACCCTAACCCTTCCCCGAAGCCTGACCCTCACACTTCCCCTAATCCTAACCCGTACGCTAACACTAACCCGCACACTCACACGTACGCTCTCCCTAAAGCATTGTCGTACCCTCACCTGGACCCTAAAGCGTCCCTGTCCCCTAACCCTAACCCTAGCCCGAACCCTAAACCTAACACTTCCCCGAAACCTGACGCTCACCCGTCCCCTAATCCTAACCCACGCCCTCACACGTACGCTCACGCTAAAGCATTGTCGTACCCTCAACTGGACCCGAAACCGTCCCCGTCCCCTAACCCTAACCCTAGACCGAACCCTAACCCTAACCCTTCCCTGAAGCCTGACCCTCACCCGTCCCCTAATCCTACCCCGTACGCTAACACTAACCCGCGCCCTCACACGTACGCTCCCCGTAAAGCGTTGTCGTACCCTCACTTCTACCCTAAACCGTCCCGGTCCCCTAATCCTAACCCTAGCCTATCCCTAACCATAACCTCTCCCCGAAGCCTGACCCTCATCCGACCCCTAATCCTAACCCGTAGGCTAACACTAACCCACGCCCTCACACGTACGCTCCCCCTAAAGCGTTGTCGTACCCTCACGTGGACCCTAAACCGTCCCCGTCCCCTAACCCTAACCCTAGACCAAAACCTAACCCTAACACTTCCCCGAAGCCTGACACTCACCCGTCCCATAATCCTAACCCGTACGCTCACGCTAACCCGCGCCCTCACACATACGCTCCCCGTAAAGCATTGTCGTACCCTCACCTGGACCCTAAACCGTCCCCGTCCCCTAACTCTAAACCTAGCCCGAACCCTAACCCTAACACTTCCCCGAAGCCTGACCCTCACCCGTCCCCTAATCCTAACCCGTATGCTCACGATAACCTGTGCCCTCACACGTATGCTCCCCCTAAAGAGTTGTCGTATCCTCACATGGACCCTGAACCGTCCCCGTCCCCTAACACTAACCCTAGCCCGAACACTAAACCTAACCCTTCCCCGAAGCCTGACCCTCACCCGTCCCCTAATCCTAACAAGTACGCTAACGCGAACCCACGCCCTCACACGTACGCTCCCCCTAAAGCGTTGTCGTACCCTCACCTGGACCCTAAACCGTCCCCGTCCCCTAACCCTAACCCTAGCCCTAACCCTAACCCTAACCCTTCCCCGAAGCCTGACACTCACCCGTCCCCTAATCCAAACCCGTACGCTCACGCTGACCCGCGCCCTCACACGTACGCTCCCCCTAAAGCGTTGTCGTACCCTCACCTGGACCCTAAACCGTCCCCGTCCCCTAACCCTAAACCTAACCCTAACCCTTACCCGAATCCTTACCCTAAACCATCCACAAATCCTAACCCGTATGCTAACACTAACCCGTGCCCTTACACATACGCTCACCCTAAACCGTTGACTTACCCTAACCTGTCCCCTAAACCATCCCCGTCCCCTAACCCTAACACTAACCCTAACCCGTCCGCTAATGCTAATCCATACGCTAACACTAACCTGTGCTCTCAGACGTACGCTCACCCTAAACCGTTGTTGTACCCTACCCTGTCCCCTAAACCATCCCCGTCCCCTAACCCTAACCCTAACCCTAAACCTTACCCGAAGCCTTAATCTAACCCGTCCCCTAATCCTAACCTGTATGCCAACACTAACCCATGCCCTCACACTTACGCTCACCCTAAACCATTGTCGTACCCTAACCTGTCCCCTAAACCGTCCCCATCCCCTAACCCTAACCCTAACCCTTACCAGAAGTCTTACCCTAACCCGTACCCTAATCCCAAACCGTACTCTAACACTAACCTTTGCCCTCACACGTACGCTCACCACAGACCGTTGTCGTACCCTAACCTGTCTCCTAAACCATCCCCGTCCCCTAACCAACCCTAACCTGAAGCCTTAACATAACCCGTCCCCTAATCCTAACCCATACGCTAACACTAACCCGTGCCCTCACACGTACGCTCACCCTAAACCGTTGTCGTACCCTAACATGTCCCCTAACTGTCCCCATCCCCGTCCCCTAATCCTAACCCTAACCCTAACACTTACCCGAAGCCTTACCCTAACCCGTGCCCTAATCCTAACCCGTACGCTAAGACTAACCTGTGCCCTCACACGTACGCTTACCCTATACCACTGTCGTACCCTAACCTGTTTCCTAAACGTTCCCTTCCCCTAACCCTAACACTAACCCTTACCCGAAAACTTACCTTAACCCGTCCGCTAATCCTAACCCGTACGCTAACACTAACCCATGCCCTCACACGTACACTCAACCTAAAACATTGTCGTACCCTAACCTGTCCCCTAAACCGTCCGCATCCAATAACCCTAACCCTAACCCTAACCCTAACCCTAACCGTTACCCGAAGCCTTACCCTAACCCATCCCCTAATCCTAACCCGTTTGGTAACACTAACCCGTGCCATCACACGTACACTCACGCTAAACTGTTGGCGTACCCTAACCTGTCCCCTATACCATCCTCGTCCCCTAACCCTAACACTAACCCTAACCCTTACCCGAACCCTTACCTTAACCCATCCCCTAATGCTAACCCATACGCTAACACTAACCCATACCCTAACACGTACGCTCACCCTAAACCGTTGTCATACCCTACCGTGTCCCCTAAACCATCCCAGTCCCCTAACACTAACCCTAACCCTTACCCAAAGCCTTACACGAACCCGTCCCATAATCCTAACCCGTACGCTAACACCAACCCGTGCCCTCACACGTACGCTCACCCAAAACCATTATCGTACCCTAACCTGTCCCGTAAACCGTCCCCGTCCCCTAACCCTAACCTTAACCCTAAACCTAACCCTAACACTTACCCGAAACCTTACACTAACCCGTCCCCTATTCCTAACACGTACGCTAACACTATCCCATGCCCTCACACGTACGCTCACCCTAAACCGTTGTCGTACCCTACCCTGTCCCCTAAACCGTCCCCGTCCCTTAACCCTAACCCTAATCCTCAACCTAACTGAACCCCTAATCCTAACCCATACATTAACACTAACTCATGCCCTCACACGTACGCTCACCCTAAACTGTTTTCCTACACTTACCTGTACCCTAAACTGTCCCGGTCCCCTAACCCTAACCCTAACCCTAACCTTAACACTTATCCGAAGCCTTACTCTAACCCGTCCCATAATTTAACCCGTACACCCATACTAACCTGTGCCCTCACACGTATGCTGACCCTAAACCGTTTTCGTACACTAACCTGTCCTCTATACCATCCCCGTCCCCTAACCCTAACCCTAACCCTAACACTTACCCGAACCCTTACCTTAACCCGTCCCCTAATGCTAACCCGTACGCTAACACTAACCCATACCCTAACACGTACGCTCACCCTAAACCGTTGTCATACCCTACCGTGTCCCCTAAACCATCCCAGTCCCCTAACCCTAACCCTAACCCTAACACTTACCCGCAGCCTTACACGAACCTGTCCCATAATCCTAACCCGTACGCTAACACCAACCCGTGCCCTCACACGTACGCTCACCCTAAAACATTATCGTACACTAACCAGTAACCTAAACCATCCCCGTCCCCTAACCCTAACCCTAAGCCTTATCAGAAGCCTTACCCTAACCAGTCCCCTAATAACAAACCGTACGCTAACACTAACCTGTGTTCTGACATGTACACTCACCCTAAACCGTTGTCGTACCCTAACCAGTCCCCTAAACCGTCTCCATCCCCTAACACTAACCCTAACCCAAAGCCTTAACCTTACCCGTCCCCTCATCCTAACTCGTACGCTAACACTAACACGTGCCCTCTCACTTATGCTCACCCTAAACCATTGTCATACCCGAACCTGTCCCCTAAAACGTCCCCGTCCCATAACCCTAACCCTAACACTTACCCAGAGCCTTACCCTAACCCGTCCCCTAATCCTAAACCGTACGCTAACACTAACCCATGCCCTGACACGTACTCTCACCCTAAACCGTTGTCATACACTATCCTGTACCCTAAACCGTCCCTGTCCCCTAACCCTAACCCTAAACCTAACACTTACCCGAAGCCTTACCCTAACCCGTCCCCTAATCCTAACCCATACGCTAACACTAACCCGTGCGCTCACACGTACGCTCACCCTAAACCGTTGTTGTACACTAACCTGTCCCCTAAACCGTCCCTGTCCCCTAACCCTAACCTTAACACTCACCCTAACCCTAACCCTTAAATGAAGCCTTACCCTAACCCGTCCCCTAATCCTAACCCGTACGCTAACACTAACCCATTCTCTCACACGTATGCTCAACCTAAACCGTTGTCGGACCCTAGCCTATCCCCTAAACCGTCCCCGTCCCCTAACCGTAACCTTAACACTAACCCTAACCCTTACCCGAAACCTTACCCGAAGCCTTACCCTAACCCGTCCCCTAATCCTAAACCGTACGCTAACACTAACCCATGCCCTCACACGTACGCTCACCCTAAAACATTATCGTACCCTAACCAGTCACCTAAACCATCTCCGTCCCCTAACCCTAACCCTAACTCTAAGCCTTAGCAGAAGCCTTACCCTAACCAGTCCCCTAATACCAAACCGTATGCTAACACTAACCTGTGCCCTGACACGTACACTCACCCTAAACCGTTGTCGTACCCTAACCTGTACCCTAAACCATCACCGTCCCCTAACCCTAACCTAACCCGAAGCCTTAACCTTACCCGTGCCCTCATCCTAACCCATACGCTAACACTAACACGTGCCCTCACACTTACGCTCACCCTAAACCATTGTCATACCCGAACCTGTCCCCTAAAACGTCCCCATCCCATAACCCTAACCTTAACCCTAACCCTTACCCAAAGCCTTAACCTAACCCGTCCCCTAAACCTCACCCGTACGCTAACACTAACCCGTGCCCTCACACGTACGCTCACCCTAAACCGTTGTCATACACTATCCTGTCCCCTAAACCATCCCTGTCCCCTAACCCTAACCCTAACCGTAACACTTACCCGAAGCCTTACCCTAAACCGTCCCCTAATCCTAACCCGTACGCTAACACTAACCCGTGCCCTCACACGTACGCTCACCCTAAACCGTTGTCATACACTATCCTGTCCCCTGAACCGTCCCCATCCCCTAACCCTTACCCTAATCCTTACACTAACACTTACCCGAAGCCTTACGCTAACCCGTCCCCTAATCCTAACCCGTACGCTAGCACTAACCTGTGCCCACACACGTACGTGCACCCTAAACACTTGTAGTACCCTAACTTGTCCCCTAAACCGTCACCATCCCCTAAACCTAACCTTAACCCTAACCATAACCCTTACCCGAAGCCTTACCCTAACCCGTCCCCTAATCCTATATCATACGCTAACACTAACCCGTGCCCTCACACGTACGCTCACCCTAAACAGTTGTTGTACCCTAACCTGTCCCCTAAACCGTCCCTGTCCCCTAACCCTAACCTTAACACTAACCCTAACCCTAACCCTTAACCGAAGCCTTACCCTAACCCGTCCCCTAATCCTAACCCGTACGCTAACACTAACCCATTCCCTCACACGTACTCTCAACCTAAACCATTGTCAGACCCTAACCTGTCCCCTAAACCGTCCCCATCCCCTAACCCTAAACTTAACACTAACCCTAACCCTAACCCTTAACCGAAGCCTTACCCTAACCCATCCCCCAATCCTAACCCGTACGCTAACACTAACCCATTCTCTCACAAGTACGCTCAACCTAAACCATTGTCGTACCCTAACCTATCCCCTAAACCATCCCCATCCCCTAACCCTACCCCTAAACCTTACCCGAAGCCTTACCGTAAACCGTCCCCTAATCCTAACCCGTACGCTAACACTAACCCGTGCCCTCACACGTACACTCACCCTAAACCGTTGGCGTACCCTAACCTGTCCCCTATACAGTCCCCGTCCCCTAACCCTAACCCTAACCCTTATCTGAAGCCTTTCCCTACCCGTCCCCTAATCCTAAGCCGTATGTTAACACTAACCCGTGCCCTCACACGTACGCTCACCCTAAACCATTGGCGTAAGCTATCCTGTCCCCTAAACCGTCCCCGTCCCCTAACCCTAATCCTAAACCTAAACCTAACCCTTACCCGAAGCCTTATCCTAACCTGTCACCTAATCGTAACCCGTACGCTAACACTAACCCGTGCCCTCACATGTACGCTCACCCTAAACCATTGTCGTACCCTAACCTGTCCCCTAAACCGTCCCCATTCCCTAACCCTAACCCTAAACCTAACGCTTACCCGAAGCCTTACCCTAACCCGTCCCCTAATCCTAACCAGTACGCTAACACTAACCAGTGCCCTAACAAGTACGCTCACCCTAAAACGTTGTCGTACCCTAACCTGTCCCCTAAACCGTCCCCGTCCCCTAGCCCTAACCCTAAACCTAACACTTACCCGAAGCCTTACCCTAACCTGTCCCCTATTCCTAACCCGAACCCTAACACTATCCCGTGTCCTCATGCGTACGCTCACCCTAAACCGTTGTCGTAACTTAACCTGTCTCCTAAACCGTCCCCGTCCCCTAACCCTAACCCTAATCCTAACCCTAACTCGACCCCTAATCCTAACCCATACGCTAACACTAACTTGTGCCCTCACACGTACGCTCACCCTAAACCGTTTTCATACCCTAACCTGAACCCTAAACCGTCCTCGTCCCCTAACCCTAACCCTAACACTAACCCTAACCCTTACCGGAAACCTTACCCTAACCCGTTCCCTAATCCTAACCCATACGCTAACACTAACCCATGCCCTCACACGTACGCTCACCCTAAACCGTTGTCATACCCTACCCTGTCCCCTAAACCATCCCTGATCCCTAACCCTAACCCTAATCCTAAACCTTACCCAAAGCCTTACCCTAACCCGTCCCCTAATCCTAACCCGTACGCTAACACTAACCCGTGCCCTCAAACGTACGCTCACCCTAAACCGTTGGTGTACCCTAACCTGTCCCCTAAACCATCTCTGTCCCCTAACCCTCACCATAACCCTAACCCTAACCCTAACCCTAACCCGTACCCAAAGCCTTACTCTATCCTGTCCCCTAATCCTAACCTGTATGCTAACACTAACCCATGCCCTCAGATGTACGCTCACTCTAAACCGTTGTCGTACCCTAACCTGTCCCCTAAACCATCCCCGTCCCCTAACCCTAACCCTAAACCTAACCCTTACCCAAAGCCTTACCCTAACCCGTCCCCTAATCCTAACCCGTACGCTAACACTATCCCGTGCCCTCACGCGTACGCTCACCCTAAACCGTTGTCATATCCTAACCTGTCCCCTAAACCGTCCACGTCCCCTAACCCTAACTCTAACCCTAACACTTACCCGAAGCCTTACCCTAACCCGCCCCCTAATCCTAAACCGAACGCTAAGACTAACCCGTGCGCTCACACGTACGCTCACCCTAAACCGTAGGCGTACCCTAACCTGTCCCTTAAACCATCCCCTTCCCCTAACCCTCACCATAATCCTAACCCTAACCCTAACCCGTACCCAAAGCCTTAATCTATCCCGTCCCCTAATCCTAACCTGTATGCGAACACTAACCCATGCTCTCAGATGTACGCTCACCCTAAACCGTTGTCGTACCCTAACCTGTCCCCTAAACCATCCCCATCCCCTAACACTAACCCTAAACCTAACCCTTACCCGAAGCCTTATCCTAATCGTCCCCTAATCCTAATCCGTACGCTAACACTAACACGTGCTCTCACACGTACGCTCACCCTAAACCATTGACGTACCCTAACCTGTCCCATAAACCGTCCCCGTTCCCTAACCCTAACCCTAACCCTAAACCTAACCCTAACGCTTACCCAAAGCCTTACCCTAACCCGTCCCCTAATCCTAACCCATACGCTAACACTAACCAGTGCCCTCACACGTACGCTCACCCTAAACCATTGTCGTACCCTAACCTGTCCCCTAAACCGTCCCCGTCCCCTAACACTAACTCTAAACCTAACCCTTACCCAAAGCCTTACCCTAACCCGTCCCCTAATCCTAACCCGTACGCTAACACTATCCCGTGCCCTCACACGTACGCTCACCCTAAACCGTTGTCATATCCTAACCTGTCCCCTAAACCGTCCCCGTCCCCTAACCCTAACTCTAATCCTAACCCTAACTCGTCCCCTAATCCTAACCCATATGCTAACACTAACTTGTACCCTCACACGTACGCTCAACCTAAAACGTTGTCGTACCCTAACCTGTCCCCTAAACCGTCCCCATCCAATAACCCTAACCTTAACCCTAACCCTTACCCGAACCCTTATCCTAACCCGTTCCCTAATCCTAACCCGTATGCTAACACTAACCCGTGCCCTCACACGTATGCTCACCCTAAACTGTTGTCGTACCCTAACCTGTCCCCTAAACCGTCCCCGTCCCCTAACCCTAACCCTTAGCTGAAGCCTTACCCTAACCCGTCCCCTGATACTAACCCGTACACTAACACTAATCCGTGCCCTCACATGTACGTTCACCCTAAACCGTTGTCGTACCCTAACCTGTCCCCTAAACCGTCCCAATCCCCTAACCCTAACCCTAACCCTAACCCTTTCCCGAAGCCTTACCCTAAACCATCCCCTAATCCTAACCCGTATGCTAACACTAACCCGTGCCATTACACGTACGTTTACCCTAAACCGTTGACGTACCCTAACCTGTCCCCTAAACCATACCCATCCCCTAACCCTAACACTAACCTTAACCCTTACCCGAAGACGTAACCTAAACCGTCCACTAATCCTAACCCTTACGCTAACACTAAACCGTGCCCTCAGGCATACGCTCACCCTAAACTGTTGTCGTACCCTAACCTGTCCCCTAAACTGTCCCCGACCCCTAACTCTAACCCTAACCCTAACCCTTACCCGAAGCCTTACCCTAACCCATTCCCTAATCCTAACGCGTATGCTAACACTAACCCATGCCCTCACACGTACGCTCACCCTAAACCATTGTCGTACCCTAACCTGTCCCCTAAACCGTCCCCGTCCCCTAACCCTAACCCTTACCTGAAGCCTTACCCTAACCCTACCCTAATACTAACCCATACGCTAACACTAATCCGAGCCCTCACACGTACGCTCACCCTAAACCGTTGTCGTACCCTAACCTGTCCCCTAAACCATCCCCATCCCCTAACCCTAACCCTAACCCTTACCCGAAGCCTTACCCTAACCCATTCCCTAATTCTTACCCGTTCGCTAACACTAACCCTTGCCATCACACGTACGCTCACCCTAAACCGTTGTCGTACCCTAACCTGTCCCCTAAACCGTCCCTGTCCCCTAACCCTAACCCTAACCCGTCCACTAATCCTAACCCTTACTCTAACACTAACCCGTGCCCTCACACGTATGCTTACCCTAAACCATTGTCGTACCTTAACCTGTACCCGAAACCGTCCCTGTCCACCTAATCCTAACAGTAACCCTAACCCTTACCTAACCCTAACCCCTAGCGAAGCCTTACCCTAACCCGTCCCCTAATCCTAACCCGTACAATAACACTAACCCGTGCCTTCACACTTACGCGCACCCTAAACCGTTGTTGTACACTTACCTGTCCCCTAAACTGTCCCCGTCCCCTAACCCTATCCCTAACCCTTACCCGAAGCCTTACCCTAACCCGTCCCCTAATCCTAACAAGTACGCTAACACTAACCCATACCCTAACACGTACGCCTCACCCTAAACCTTTGTCGTACCCTAACCTGTACCGTAAACCGTCCCCGTCCCCTAACCGTAACCTTAACCCTTACCCGAAGCCTTACCCTAACCCGTCCCCTAATCCTAACCCGTACGCTAACACTAACCCATATCCTAACACTTATGCTCACCCTAAACCGTTGTTGTACACTAACCTGTGCCCTAAACCGTCTCCATTCCCTAACCCTAACCGTACCCCTTACTGGAAGCCGTACCCTAAACTTTCCCCTAATCCTTACCCATACGCTGACACTATCCTGTACCCTAACATGTATGCTCACCCTTAACCATTGTCGTACCCTAAACTGTACCCTAATCCGACCCTGTCCCCTAACCCTAACACTTACCCGAGGCCTTACACTAACTCGTCCCCTAATCCTAAGCCATACCCTAACACTAACCTGTACTCTAATACCTATGCTCACCCTAAACCGTTGTTGTACCCTAACATGTACCCTAAACCGTCCCTGTCCCATAAGCCTAACCCTAACACTTACCCGAAGCCTTATCCCATCCTGTCCCTTCATCCTAACCCGTACGCTAACACTAACTCATATCCTAACACGTACACTCACCCTAAACCGTTGTAGTACCCTAATCTGTACCCTAAACCGTCCCCGTCCCTTAACCCTAACCCTAACCCTTACCTGAAGCCTTACCCTAACCCGTCACCTAATCCTAACCCGTACGCTAACACTAACCCATACCCTAACACGTACGGTCACCCTAAACCGCTGTCACACCCTAACCTGTACCCTAAACTGTCCCCCTCTCCTAACCCAACCCTTACCTGAAGCCTTACCCTAACCCGTCCCCTAATCCTAACCCATACGCTAAACTAACCCGTACCCTAACACGTACACTCACCCTAAACCATTGTCGTACCCTAAACTGTACCCTAAACTTCCCCGTCCCCTAACCCTAACCTTTACCCGAAGCCTTACCTTAACCTGTCCACTAATCCTAACCCGTATGCTAACACTAACCCATGCCCTAACATGTACACTCACCCTAAACCATCGTCGTTCCCTAACCTGTACCCTAAACCTTCCCAGTCCCCTAATCCTAACCTTAAACTTTACCTGAAGCCTTACCGTAACCCGTCCCCTAATTCTAACCCATATTCTAACACTAACCCATACCCTAACATGTACGCTCACCCTAAACTCTTGTCGTACCCTAACCTGTACCCTAAACTTTCCCCGTCCCCTAACCCTTACCCGAAATCTTACCCTATCCGGTCCCCTAATCCTAACCCATACGCTAACTCTAACTCATACCCTAACACGAATGCTGACTCTCAACCATTGTCATACCCTAACCTGTTCCCTAAACGGTCACCGTCCCCTATCCCTAACGCTAACCCTAACCCTTACCCGAAGCCTTACCCTAACCCGTCCCCTAATCCTCACCCGTACGCTAACACTAACCCTTACCCTTACATGTACGCTATCCCTAAACTGTTGTCGTACCCTAACCTCTACCCTAAACCATCCCCATTCCCTAAACATAACCCTAACCTGAAGCATTACCCTAACACTTACCCTAATCCTAAACGGTACACTAACACTGACCTGTACCCTAACACTTTCGCTCACCCTAAACCATTGTCCATCCTAAACCATACCCGTTCCCTAACCCTAACCTTAACCCTAACCCTAAACCTACTTATAGCACTATAACTCAGGAAAATTAAAATAACAAGAAACAACCACCCCAAAGTTTAGGGCTGCTCTGTTTACAAGAGTCTCGACTACGGTACAAATTAAATATCCTTGAAAGAGAGAAATGGATAAAGACGTTTTCATACTTACGTACAATGGAACATCACTCAGCAATGAAATCAATGTCGTCCGGCCTGTACAAGCATAATGAATGGATTTAGGTACAATGATTCAAAGGAAATAAGTCACACAGAAAAAGAAACTTATCATAAGATATCACTTATAGAGGGAATGTAAACTTGGCTACACATGAACTGAATTACAAAACAGAACAGAGTCTCACATTTAGAAAACAAACTTATGCTTTCTTAAGGGGAATGATGAGTTGGGGTGCTACGTAAAACCAGAGATTGAAATTAGCACAGATACTATTCCATAAGCCAAATATGTAATAGACGAGATATACTCCTTGCTCAACGAATTAGACTCAACACCGCCTATTCACTGCAGAGGAATATATCTGACAATAAGAATATTAAAACATATGTATTTATATGTCTCCGTAAGAGAATCAAGTGTGTGTAGAGCAGTATACACAGCCATGAAAATCAACTAAACCCCATTATTAAAATAAATTTCAAAAACAAAGACAGTGAAGGAGAGAAAGTACTTAAATAATTCGTTCAGGGCTTGTGATGAAACTTGGATTTACCACATCCACACCCACAGCTGGGTGAGACATAAGGCAGGACATTTGGGGCTGAGAGGATTGGTGAGGTTCGGTGAGCAAATGGAGACCCTTTGAAGTAATACTGTATGCTACCCATTCCATGGGTCCCAACTCTCCTGGTTTAAGGGATTCTTCCTACAGCTAAAACATGCATGGGAAACCCAGAGGATTGTACACCATGTGATCGGGCAACGTTTCTAAACCTCATCTCATTTTTTGTCCCTTGGTACACGGGTTCGCCATTCCAGATGCTTTACTAAAAATCTCCCCAAGTGGAGAGTCTGTGCCTTAAAACTCCTGTTTAGCACAGTTAGCAGTTTCTGCAGAGGTTGAACAGGAATAGGGAGAACCAATGAGAGACTAGCTGTAGGTGTTTGGACGGTCACATTTCACTCTAATTTCCCACCAGGAAGAGGAATTAACAAAAGGCTCAGCGTGCCGTGATGAAACCAGATTAGGGCCTGAAGCAATCCTGTGGTTTTCCTGCCAGCTCACAAGAAAGCGAGTTGAAGAAAGGACCTTAGGGGCACTGTAATTCATAAACCTGCAGAGTTATAAATGACAGCTATCATCCAAAAATATACTGAAGTAAGGCTGCAAAGAGGACTTGAAAGCACGGCACAATTGCAGGAAATATATTTCAGGAGGTAGATGGAAACTGCATTAAAACATATGAAAAGCGGCAGAACTTCGACAATGATGCACTTGGCCAAAAAATGCACATGCGTTTTTTCCTGAATATATCCAGGAAAAAACGCATACGGCCTTTTTAGCCAACCAAGGAAGCGTGCAATGGAAATCCGCACTACAATGAAGTCTCACTTCCCACCGGTCAAATGGACCATCTGAAAAAAGTGTAAAAACCAGAAAGGCAGGACAGGCCATGGAGAACAGGGAGCCTTGTTGTGCTGATGGGCGGGATGTAAATGGCCAACAGCCACTCTGGAGAAGTGTATGGTGTTTCCTGAAACCTCTAAAAAATAAAGCTACAGAGACTCGGGCACTTCCACCTATGACCCTATAGCTTAGGAAAATTAAAATCAACAAGACTCAGCCACCCCAAAGTTTAGGGCTGCTGTGTTTACAAGAACCTCGACAACGGAACAACTTAAGTATCCCAGAAAGAGAAAAATGGATAAAGAAGTTGTGGTACTTACATAGAATGGAATATCACTCTGCAATGAAATCAATGTCATCAGGCCCATAGCAGCATAATGAGTGGATTTAGGTAAGATGATTCTGAGTGAAATAAGTCACACAGAAAAAGAAACTAGTCATAAGATATCACTTATAGAGGGAATGTAAACTTGGCTACACATGAACTGAATTACAAAACAGAACAGAGTCTCACATTTAGAAAACCAACTTATGCTTGCTTAAGGGGAAAGGTGAGTTGGGGTGCTGCATAAAACCAGAGATTGAAATGAGCACAGATACCGTTCCATAAGCCAGTAATAGACAAGATATATTCCTTGTTCAACGAAGTGGACTCAACAACCCCTATTCACTGCAGAGGAATATATCTGACTAGTAAGAATCTTAAAACCTATGTGTTTATATGTCTCCATAAGAGGATCAAGTGTGCATCGAGCGGCATAAACACAGCAGTGAAAATCAGCTAAACCCCATTATAAAAATAAATTTCAAAATCAAAACACAAAGACAGTGAAAGAGAGATAAATTCTTAAATAATTCGTTCAGGGCTTGTGACGAAACCTGGATTTACCACATCTACACCCACAGCTGGGAGAGACATAAGGCTGGACACTTGGGGCTGTGAGGATTGGTGAGGTTCGGTGAGCAAATGCAAACCCTTTGAAGTAGTACTGCGTGCTACCCATTCCATGGGTCCCAACTCTCCAGGTTTAAGGGATTCTTCCTACAGCTAAAACATGTGTGGGAAACCCAGAGGATGGTCCACAGTGTGATCGGGCAAGGTTTCTAAAACGCATCTCATTATTCGTCCGCTGGTACTCGGGTTCACCATTCCAGGCGCTTTACTAACAATCTCCCCACTTGGAGAGTCAGTGCTTGTAACCTCCTGTTTGGCACACTCTGCAATTTCTGCGGAGGATGAACGGGAATAGGGAGAACCAATGAGAGACTAGCTGTAGGTGTTTGGACGGGCACATTTCACTCTAATTTCCCACCAGGATGTAGAATTAACCAAAGACTCAGCGTGCCGTGCCGGAACCAGAATAGGGCCTGAAGCAATCCTGTTGATTTGTGGCCAGCTCACAGAAAGCGAGTTGAAAAAACGAGCTCAGGGGCACTGCAATTCACAAACCTGCAGAGTTATAAAGGACAACTATTGTCCAAAAATGTATTGAGGTATGGCTGTGAAGAGGACTTGAAACAAGGCACAATTGCAGGAAACAGATTTCAGGAGGTAGATTGGAATTGCATTTAAAGCATATGAAAAGCGGCAGATCTTCGGCAACGATGCACTTGGCCAAAAAGGGCGTATGCGTTTTTTCCTGAATATATTCAGGATAAAACGCATACGCCCTTTTTGGCCAACCAAGCAAGCGGGAAATTCAAATCTACACTACAAAGAAGTCTCATCCTAACACGTACCCTAACCCTATCCCGCTACCGTACCCTAACCTGTACCTGAGACCGTACCCATTCCCTAACCCTAACCCTTACCGTAAGCTGTACACAAACACTAACCCGTATGCTAACATGTACCCTAACAGTAACACATAGCCATACACTAAACTTTATCCTTACCCTACCCCATATCCTAACCCTTTCCCTAAACCGTACCATAACCCGTACCCTAATCCTAACCCATCCCCTAACATTAACCCATAACCTAACCCGTACCCTAATCCTAACCCATACACTCACACGTACCCTAACCCTAACCCGTTGTCATACCCTAACCTGTAACCTAATCTGTACCCATTCCCTAACCCTAACCCTAACCCTTACACTATCCCGTACCATAATCCTAACCTGTACACTAACACTAAACTATACCTTAACACTTACCCTACTCCTAACCCGTGGTCATACCCTAAACTGTACCCCAAACCATACCCGTTCCCTAACCCTAACCCTAACCCTTACCCTAAACCATACCTTAATCCTAACCCGTACACTAACACTAAACTGTACCCTAACACGTACCCTAACCCTAACCCTTTGTTGTTCCCTATACTGTACCCTAAACTGTACCCCTTCCTTAACACTAAACCTAACCCTAACCCTTACCCTAACCCATACCTAACACTAACCCATACACTAAACCTAACCATAACCCTGAATGTAAACCATACCCTAATCCTAACCCATACCCTAACACTAACCCATACCTTAACCCGTACCCTAACACTAAACCATAGCCATACCCTAAACTGTACCCTAACACTAACCCATACCACAACCATAACCCTAAACCATACTCTAAGCCGTACAATAATCCTAACCCGTATCCTAACCTTAAACCTTACCCTAAACCCTAATCCTTACCCTTAGCTTAATTTAGTTTTTTTGTATTTAAAAAAATATTTTCTTGGGTTAAAACAAACTAGCAGAACAACAAAATAGGGGGCTTCGCTGGTGGTGCGGTGGTTAGAATCTGCCTGCTAATGCAGGGGACACAGGTTCGAGCCCTGGTCTGGGAGGATCCCACATGCCATGGAGCAACTAGGCCCATAAGCCACAACCAGTGAGCCCTCGCATCTGGAGCCTGTGCTCTGCAACAAGAGAGGCTGCAATAGTGAGAGGCCCGCGCACCGAGATCAAGAGTGGCCCCCCACTTGCCACAACTAGAGAAAGCCCTCACACGGAAACTCAGACCCAACACAACAAAAATAAATAATTAAATAATAAACTCCTACCCCCCCCCCAGAAAAAGAACAACAAAATAAAACAGAAAGTAACCTGAGTGTCCCTCAAAAAGCTAAGTCTGAAATAGTTGGTACTTCTGTTCTATGGACTGTTATGTAGCCTATAAAAAGTGTGAGAGCTAAATCTGTTTTTCTACAGTGAGAAGCATGATATTCCAGATGTATAGAACACCTGGATAAAATGAGAACTCTACACATTATGCTGGTCGTTTCAGTAAATGGGAAAGGATGGCAAGTGGTAAAATATTATCTTTTCCTTTAATTTTTTAAATTTCACTTGTTACAAAGAACTTCAATTATAATTGTACTTTAAAAAAGTAACAATGGAAATTTAAAAGAAAAAATATATATTGTGTGTTCAGTTATGTTTCATAGAATTATGAAATGCTCCACCCTCTGGCCATTACCTGCAAAAGCAGCTTTAAAACCTATGCTAATTTTCACTTCATATGAACAAGTCCTGCAGGGCTGTAAAGGAAACCTGCCTTCATCATGTTTTGCAGGAGGTAAAGATCAAAGTATTTCAAAATGTGGCACATATTTCAAGAAAACCATTTGAAGAACTAAGCTGTAATAACCATTTGAAAAATAAAAGGACATGCCTGAAAGCTCAATTTCAAAGGATTATGAGACACATGCAAATCCAACCACACAGAGGTATCAGCTCACACCATTCAGAATAACCATCAGGAAAGAAACTACAAATGATCAATGCTGAAGAGGTTGTGGAGAAATGCATACCCTTAATTTGAAGTGGGACGTAACCTGGTAAGAGTCACTAATGGGAACAGGGTGGAGGTGCCTTTAAAAGGTAAACATTGAGCTACTATATGATCCAGCAGGCCCACTCCTGGGCCTATAACATAAGAAGACATAATTGGAAAGACACAGGCAGGCAAATCTGCACTGCAGCAGTATTACAATAGCCAAGACATGGAAGCAACCAAAAGTCCATCAACAGATGAGTGGACAAAGAGGAACTGTTACATATAGAGATGGAATATTAGCTCGGGAAAAAAATGAAACCATGCCATTTGCAGCACCATAGATGAGTCTAGAGGTAACCATGCAACTTGTAGTAAGTGAGAAAGCGAAAGACACCTAACGTATATCACTTATAGGTGTTACCTGAAAATTGATAACAATGAAGATATTTCCACAGAGAAAGGCAATCACAGATTCATTGAACAAACTTATGGTTCCCCAAATCAAAAGGTGTGAGGATTGGATACATTACGATATTGGGGTTAACATAGATATAGAAACACATGTGAAATATATAATCACCAAAGACCTATGGAATACCAAGAGAAGACTACTCAACATTGTGTCATAACCTACCTGGGAAAAGGTTCCAAAGAAGAATAGATATATGTATGTGTGTGAAAGAACCACATCTTGCACACCTAGAACAAAAAAAAAACCATTGTAATCAAATTTGCTGCGATAAAAAATAAAAATTAAATTAAAAATATGAACAAGAAATAATGAGACATAAACTGAAAGGAATTTTTCCTGGCACATCCCATTCTAATTTTCAACCTAGAACAGGACTTCCATTAAGGCTCTGTTGCCCTGGTAACCAGATTTGGTAAAGGAGAAATGCTGCCGCCTTGTGGCTGTTTCACACAACAGCAGCTTTAAACCAAGAGGTAATGTTCACTTAATATTCAAAATATGTGCAGCACTGTAAAGGACACCGGGCCTCAAAAGATGTCCTGGGGTCGTAATCGACCAGAAAATTCAAAAGACGTCAACATTTCAAGAAGACAATGTCAAGAGGCATATTTTACGCACATTTTGTCTTTTCTTTTTTTCTCTTTAAAATAAAAGGAAATTGAAAAATGCGCAACATCAGCAATGAATAAAGCCATGCAAATCCAATTACAGAAATGTTCACCTCACAGCCGTCAGAATGTTCTTCAGCAAAAAGTCTACAAAGAATAAATGCTGAAGGGGTTTCAGAGAACTGTGTACCCTCCAGCTGCTGGGGGGATGTAAACTGGTAACAGCCAGTAGCGAGAACATAATGGAGGTGCGTTTAAGGGTAAAAATTGAGCTACCATGTGATCTGGTAGGTCCTTTGATGTGCCTATCACCTGAGCAGAGCAGAATGGAAAAGACACAGGCTGGCAATCCTGTACTGCAGGAATATTTAACATAGCCAAGACTTGGAAGAAACCAAAATGTCCATCAACAGAAAAATGCACAAAGAGGAAGTGGTCCATATAAACAATGGAATATTAGCCATGGAAAACAATGAAACAGTGCCGTTTGCACCACCATATAAGGACCTAGAGATAATCACTCAAATTAAAGAAAGAAAGTGAAAGACAGATATCCTATGACATCACTTCTAGGTGTTACCTAAAAGTTGATACTCACGAACTTATTTCCAAGAGAAGGAAAAGCATGGATTAAGAAAAAAAAATTATGTTTAACCAAATGGAAAAGTGTAAGGAATGTGTGAATTAGGATATGAGGGTTAACAGACATGTGCTAATACATATGAAATATATAATCACAAAATACCTATGGAATACCAAGAGAGGTCTAGGCAACACTCTGTAATAACCTACACAGTAAAGAATGCAAAGATAAATGACAGATACATTGATATAATGAACCAGATTCTGTACACCTAGGAGAAACAAAATATTTTTATCAAGTTTGCTCTGATAATTAATAAAAATTAAATTTATAAAACAAACAAGAAGTAAGGAGATATAAGCTCTTGGGGATGTGCTCTGGCACATTCCACTCTAATTTGCAGCCTACTAACACGATTTCCAGGAAGGCTCTGCTGCCCAAAAACCCAGAGTTGGCAATGTAGAAATTCTGCTGCCTTGTGGCCGTTTTCCGCAAGAGTGGCGTTAAGCCCACAGCTAATGTTCTCTTAACATTCACAAGGACTCAGGGCTGCAAAGGACACCTGCCCTAAACAACTGTGCTGAGGTAGGGAATGGACAATAAAATTCAAAACTGACAAATTTTTCAAGACGATAGTATGAAGAGGTAAGTTTGACTCACTCTCTTGTTTAAAAAAAGGAAAATGGGTGAAAGCTCAACCTCAGGAATTATTAGACTCATGCAAATCTAATGTACAAAAAGGTTTCAACTCACACCAGTCGACTGACCATCAGCAAAAGATCTACAAACAATAAATTCTGAAGGGGTTTTAGAGAACTGTGTACCCTCTAGCTGCTGGTGAGATGTAACGTGGTAAGAGCCAATAATGAGAACAGAAAGGAGCTACGATTAAAAGTAAAAGTTGAGATACCATTCGATGCAGCAGTCACACCACTGGGCCTCTCACCTGAGAAGACCAGAATCGAGAAGACTCGGGCTGCAAAAGCTACACTGCAGCCTTATTCACAATAGCCAAGACAGTGAAGCCACCAAAATGTCCATCAACAGATGTATGGATGAAGAAGAAGTGGTCCACGTTCACAATAGAATATTAGCCATAGAAAACAATGAAACACTGCTATTTGAGGTGCCATAGATGAGCTTGGAGATAATCACAGAATATGAGGTAAGTCAGAAAGCAAAAGACCTATATCCTATGATATCACTTATAGGCGTTATCTAATAACTAACACAAATGAACATATTTCCACAGAGAAAGACACTCACAGACTTAGAAATTAAGTATGCTTATCTAAAAGGAAAGGTGGGCAGAATGGATAAATTAAGATTAACGTTACCATACGTATACAAATACATATAATAAACATATATCGAAAAGACGGACCATATAGCAAGGGAGGTCTACGGAACACTGTAATATTTTACATGGGAAGAGGATCTGAACATGAATAGACATATATATTGTACAAATGAACCAGATTGTGTACATCTGGACAAACAATATCTAATCATTACCCCGATTAAATAAATTTTAAAAACCAAGATGTAATGAGACATAAACTTATGGGCGTTCCTCCTGGCACATTCCATTCTAACTTAAAACCTAGGACCACGACTTCCAGAAAGGCTCTGCTGCCCTAGTACTCAGATTTGGGAAAGGACAAATGCTGCCTCCTTGTGGCCGTTTCCCACAACAGCAGCTTTAAACCCAGTGCTAATTGTCACTAAATATTCACCAAACTTGCAGTTCTGTAATGACATCTGCCCTCCAAAAAAATCCTGGGGTCGAATATCCACCAAAAATTCAAAAGAGGGCAACCTTCCAAGAAGAGAGCTTCAAGAGATATATTGTACTCACACTTGATTTTTAACAGAAAGGAAAAAGGCGTGGAAAATGATGAATTTTAGGAATTTTTAAAGTCATGCAAACCCAAATTACAAAAACCTATCAGGTCACAGCAGTCAGACTGGCCATTAGCAAAAATGCTGCAAACTATAAATGCTGAAGGGATTGTGGAGAAGTTCGTACCCTCGGTTCTAAGGGAGACATGGTAAGAGCCACTAATGAAAACACAATGGAGGTGCTTTGAAAAGGTAAACATTGAGCTACTAGTCAATCAGTCACACCCACTGCTGGGCCTATCACCTGAGAAAATGAGAATCAAAAAGTCACAGGCTGGCAATCTTGCACTCCAGCAATATTTAATATAGCCAACACTTGGAAGCAACGAAAATGTCCCTCAACAGAGCTATGCACCAAGAAGTGGTCCATATACACGATGGAATATTACTCCGATAAAAATATAAATTAAATTTTAAAAAGAAACAAAAATAAGGAGACATCAGCCTTTGGGGGTTTATCCGGGCACATTCCACTCTAATTTATAACCGAGGAAGACCACTGGCTGGAAGCTCTGTTTCCCTAGTACCAGCATGGGGAACAAAGAAAGGCTGCCGCAATCTGGCCGTTATCTGCAAAAGCAGCTTTAAAGCCTGTGCTAATGGTCACTTCATGTGAACAAGTACTGCAGGGCTGTAAATGAAACCTGCCCTCAAAATGTTTTGAGGGAGGTAATGGCCAATAAATTTCAAAATGTAACACATACTTTAGAAAACACTTTGAAGGGCTAAGCTGTAATCACAGTTTGAAAAATAAAAAGGACATGTCTTAAAGCTCAATTTCAAAGGATTATGAGTCATATGCAAATTCAACCACAAAGAGGTATCAGCTCACACCAGTCAGAATATCCATCAGCAAGAAAACTACAAACAATAAATGCTGAAGCCATAAAAAGAAACAAAATTGAGCTATTTGTAATGAGGTGGATAGACCTAGAGTCTGTCATACACAGTGAAGTAAGTCAGAAAGAGAGAGACAAATACCGTATGCTAACACATATACCTGGAATTTAAGAAAAAAAAATGTCATGAAGAACCTAGGGGTAAAACAGGAGTAAAGACAGAGACCTACTAGAGAATGGACTTGAGGATATGGGGAGGGGGAAGGGTAAGCTGTGACAAAGGGAGAGAGAGGCATGGACATATATACACTACCAAACGTAAGGTAGATAGCTAGTGGGAAGCAGCAGCATGGCACAGGGAGATCAGCTCGGTGCTTGTGACCGCCTGGAGGGGAGGGAGGGTGGGAGGGAGGGAGACGCAAGAGGGAAGTGATATGGGAACATATGTATATGTATAACTGATTCATTTTGTTGTAAAGCACAAGCTAGCACACCATTGTAAAGCAATTATACTTCAATAAAGATGTTAAAAATAAATAAATAAATAAATGCTGAAGGTGTTGTGGAGAAATGCATACCCTCAACTTTAAGTGAGATGTAACCTGGAAAGAGCCACTAATGAGCACAGAATCATGGTGCATTTAAACGGTAAACCCTGAGATACTATATGATACAGGAGGCCCACTCTTGGGCCTATAACATAAGAAGACAGAATTGGAAAGACACAGGCAGGCAAATGTGCAGTGCAGCAGTATTACAATAGCCAAGACATGGAGGCAACCAGAAAGTCCATCAAGAGGTGAGTGGACAAAGAAGAACTGGTACATGTACAGATGGAATATTATCTAGGGAAAAAAATGAAACAATGCCATTTGCAGCACCGTAGATGATTCTAGAGGTAATCAGGCAAATTGTACTAAGTCAGACAGCAAAAGACACATATCCTATAATATCACTTATAGGTGTTAGCTAAAAATTGATACCAATGAAGATATTTCCACAGAGAAAGGCAATCACAGATTCATTAAACAAAGTTAAGGTTCACCAAATGGAAAGGTGTGAGGACTGGATATATTAGGATATTGGGGTTAACATAGGTATAGAAACACATGTGAAATATATAATCATCAAAGACCTACGGAATACCAAGAGAAGACTACTCAACATTGTGTCACAAGCTACATGAGAAAACGATCTGAAGAAGTATAGATACATGTAAAAGAACCACATCTTACACACCTAGAACAAACAAAACATTTTAATCAAATTTGCTCTGATAAAAAATAAAAATTAAAAAAAGAACAAGAAAAAAAAGAGAGAAAAAAGGAAAAAAAAGAACAAGAAGTAATGAGACATACACTTAAGGGACTTTTTGCTGGCACATTGCACGACTTCCATTAAAGCTCTGTCATCACTAATAAAGCAGCTTTATAAGCAATGTTGAAGGTAGCTTAAAAGAATTCTCACTAATTATTGACAGTAACAAGAAAACAAACAAAAGTAAAAATCTCACGGCAAAAAGTATACATAGAGTAAGGGTAGTAGATCAAACACTTATTAAACTTCTGTAAAGAATAAAAGACAACAGTAGTACTTTTTTTAAAAGAGAGGGCCCAAATAAATCAGAACTGAAAGAGATGATGTTACAAGAGCCACCACAGAAATACAAAGTATCCTAAGATACACACAGGGTAACTCAGGGCTCAGACTGGACAGAGCCCACTCTCCATTCCCCTGTACATGACTTACAGGAGACTCAGGAACTGAGGAGGGGGTCCTTGAGGAGAGGCACAAGATAGAAGATGTTAGGCATTAACATGACTGCATTCATTTTAAACATGCCTGAACTACATTCACATGAGATGATTTTGTCCTGTTTGTACATCAGCACCTCTAGTCGGAACTGCAGATCTTTGGTTTCACCACCTCTATGACAGCATTAGCTTCACCTGCTGTGGACCGTCTCCTATAGGATTTCTAGAACCACAAAACATCGAAGCTCCACAGGACCCAGAGTCTGTGCGACTCCACTCAGAGTCTCAACTGCACTCAGAGACTCAGAGTCTCAACAGAGACTCCCCTCTTGGAGGACACACACAAAGTAGTGTGCACATCAGGACCCAGGGGAAGGAGCAGTCACCCCATAGGTGAATGATCATACCTAGCTGCTAGTTTTAGAGGGTCTCCTGCAGAGGTGGGGTGTGGCTGCAGCTCACCATGGGGACAATGACACTGACAGCAGAAGTTCTGGGAAATACTCCTTGGCGTGAACTCTCCCAGAGTCCACCATTAGCCTCACCAAGAGCAAGGTAGGCTCCAGTGCTGGGTCGCCTCAGTCCAAACAACCAACAGGGAGAGAACCCAGCCCCATGCCTCAGCAGACAAGCGGATTAAACTTTTTATTAAACTTTTATTTAATCCACAGACAAGCAGATTAAAGCTCTGCCCACCAGAGCAACACCCAGCTCTACCCACCACCAGTCCCTCGCATAAGGAAGCTTGCACAAGCCTCTCAGATAGACTCAATCACTGGAGAGCAGACAGCAGAAGCAAGAAGAACTACAATTCTGCAGCCTGTGGAAGGAAAACCACATTCACAGAAAGATAGAGAAAATGAAAAGGCAGAGGACTTTATACCAGATCAAGGAACAAGATAAATCCTCAGAAAAACAATGAAATGAAGTGGGGATAGGTAACCTTCCAGTAAAAGAATTCAGAATAATGATAGTGAAGATGATCCAAGACCTTAGAAAAATAATGGAGGCAAAGATCGAGAAGATGCAAGAAATGCTTAACAAAGACCTAGAAGAATTAAGGAACAAACACCTAAAAGAATTAAAGAACAAACAAACAGAGATGAACAATACAATAACTGAAATGAAAAATACACTAGAAGGAATCAGTAGCAGAATAACTGTGACAGAAGAACGGATAAGTGACCTGGAAGACAGAAAGGTGGAAATCACTGCCATGGAACAGAATAAAGAAAAAGAATGAAAATAAATGAAGACAACCTAAGAGACTTCTGGGACAACATTAAATGCAACAACATTCGCATTATAGGGGTCCCAGATGGAGAACAGAGAGAGAAAGGACTCGAGAAAATATCTGAAGAGATTATAGTTGAAAACTTCCCTAACATGGGAAAAGAAATAGCCACCGAAGTCCACGAAGCGCAGAGAGTCCCAGGCAGGATAAACCAAAGGAGAAAAATGCCGAGACACACAGTAATCAAATTGAAAAAATTAAAGACAAAGAAAAATTATTGAAAGCAACAAGGGAAAAATGACAACATACAACGGAACTCCCATAAGGTTAACAGCTGATTTCTCAGCAGAAAATCTACAAGCCAGAAGGGAGTGGCATGATAAATTTAACGTGATGAAAAGGAAGAACCTACCACCAAGAGTACTCCACCCAGCAAGTATCTCATTCAGATTTGATGGAGAAATCAAAAGCTTTACAGACAAGCAAAAGCTAAGAGAATTCAGCACCATGAAACCAGCTCTACAACAAATGCTAAAGGAACTTCTCTAAGTGGGAAACACAAGAGAAGAAAAGGACCCACTAAGACAAACCCATAACAATTAAGAAAATAGTAATAGGAACATACATATTGATAATTACCTTAAACATGAATGGATTAAATGCTCCAACCAAATGACACAGGCTTACTGAATGGATAGAAAAACAAGATCCATATATATGCTGTCTACAAGAGACCCATTTCAAACCTAGGGACACATACAGACTGAAAGTGAGGGGATGGAAAATATATTCCATGCAAATGAAAATCAAAAGAAAGCTGGAGTAGCAATACTCATATCAGATAAAATAGATTTTAAAATAAAGAATGTTACAAGAGACAAGGAAGGACACTACATAATGATCAAGGGATCAATCCAAGATATAACAATTATAAATATATATGTACCCAACACAGGAACACCTCAATATATAAGGCAACTGCTAACAGCTATAAAAGAGGAAATCAACAGTAACATAATAATAGCAAGGGACTTTAACACCTCACTTACACCAATGGAGATCATCCAGACAGAAAATTAATAAGGAAACACAAGCTTTAAATGACACAATAGACCAGATAGATTTAATGGATATTTATAGGACATTCCATCCAAAAACAGCAGACTACAAGTTCTTCTCAATGGTACACGGAACATTCTCCGGGATAGATCACATCTTGGGTCACAAATAAAGCCTCAGTAAATTTAACAAAACTGAAATCATATCAAGCAGCTGTTCCGACCACAATGCTATGAGATTAGAACTCAATTACAGGGAAAATAACGTAAAAAACAAACACATGGAGGCTAAACAATACGTTTCTAAATAACCAAGAGATCACTGAAGAAATAAAAGAGGAAATCAAAAACTACCTAGAGACAAATGACAACAAAAACACGATGATTGAAAACCTATGGGATGCAGCAAAAACAGTTCTAAGAGGGAAGTTTATAGCAATAAAAGCCTACCTCAAGAAACCAGAAAAATCTCAAATAAACAATCTAACCCTACACCTAAAGGAACTAGAGAATGAAGAACAAAACCCAAAGTTAATAGAAGGAAAGAAATCATAAAGATCAGAGCAGAAATAAATGAAATAAAAACAATAGCAAAGATCAATAAAACTAAAAGCTGGTTCTTTGAGAAGATAAACAAAAATGATAAACCTGTAGCCAGACTCAAGTAAAAGAGGGAGAGGACTCAAATCAATAAAATTAGAAATGAAAAAGGAGAAGTTGTAACAGACACCACAGAAATACAAAGCATCCTAAGAGACCTCTACAAACAACTCTATGCCAATAAAATGGACAACCTGGAAGAAATGGACAAATTCTTAGAAAGGTATAACCTTCCAAGACTGAACCGGGAAGAAATAGAAAATATGAACAGACCTATCACAAGTAATGAAATTGAAAGTGTGATTAAAAATCTTCCAACAAACAAAAGTCCAGAACTAGATGGCATCAGAGGTGAATTCTATCAAACATTTAGACAAGAGCTAACACCCAATCTTCTCAAACTCTTCAGAACTTTTCAGGGGAAGGAACAGTCCCAAACTCATTATATGAGGCCACCATCACCCTGATACCAAAACCAGACAAAGATACTACAGAAAAAGAAAATTAGAGACCAATATCACTGATTAATATAGATGTAAAAATCCTCAACAAAATACTAGGAAACAGAATTGAACAACACATTAAAAGGATCATGCACCATGATCAGGTGGGGTTTATCCCAGGGATGCAAGAATTCTTCAATATACACAAATCAATCAATGTGATACACCACATTAACAAATTGTAGAATAAAAATATGATCATCCCAATAGATGCAGGAAAAGCTTTCGACAAAATTCAACACCAATTTATGATTAAAAGTCTCCAAAAAGTGGGCATAGAGGGAATCTACCTCAACATAATAAAGGCAGTATATGACAAACCCACAGCAAACATCATTCTCAATAGTGAAAAACTAAAAGCATTTCCTCTAAGATCAGGAACAAGACAAGGATGTCCACTCTCACCACTATTACTCAACATAGTTTTGGAAGTCCTAGACACAGTAATCAGAGAAGAAAAAGAAATAAAAGGAATACAAATTGGAAAAGAAGAAGTAAAATTGTCACTGTTTGCAAATGACACGATACTACACATAGTGAATCCTAAAGATGCCACCAGAAAACTACTAGAGCTAATCAATGAATTTGGTAAAGTTGCAGGATACAAAATTAATGCACAGAAATCTCTTGCATTCCTATACACTAATAATGAAAGATCAGAAAGAGAAATTAAGGAAACAATCTCATTCACCATTGCAACAAAAAGAATAAAATACGGAGGAATGAACCTACATAAGGAGGTAAAAGACCTGTACTCAGAAAACTATAAGACACTGCTGAAAGAAATCAAAGATGATATAAACATATGGAGGTATAAACCATGTTCTTGGATTAGAAGAATCAATATTGTGTAAATGACTATAGTACCCAAAGCAAGCTACAGATTCAATGCAATCCCTATCAAATACCACTGGCATTTTCTACAGAACTAGAACAAAAAAATCTTAAAATTTGTATGGAGACACAAAAGACCCCGAATAGCCA